>NC_133332.1:319710601-319989113 GCF_042186555.1 Aquarana catesbeiana | reverse complement strand
GTCAGGCCAGTCAAGTTCCTCCATCCCAAACTCGCTCATCCATGTCTTTATGGACCTTGCTTTGCGCACTGGTCCAAATCATTTGGTGGAGGGGGGATTATGGAGGGGGGGTTGTTTTTCAGAGGTTTTTGCTTGGCCCCTTGGTTCCAGTGAAGGGAACTCTTATGGCATCAGCATACCAAGACAATTTGGACAATTTCATGCTCCCAACTTTGTGGGAACAGTTTTGGGATGACCCCTTCCTGTTCCAACATGATGTCGCACCAGTGCACAAAGCAAGGTCCATAAAGACATGGATGAGCGAGTTTGGGGAGGAGGAACTTGACTGGCCTTTCCACAAAGTTGGGAGCCTGAAATTGTCCAAAATCCTTGGTATGCTGACACCTTAAGAGTTCCCTTCACTGGAACTAAGGGCCAAGCCCAACCCCTAAAAAACAACCCCACACCATAATCTCCTCTCCACCAAATGATTTGGACCAGTGCACAAAGCAAGGTCCATAAAGACATGGATGAGCGAGCTTGGGTGGTGCCTGGCCTCACAAATGTTCTTCTGGAGGAATGGTCAAACATTCCCATAGACACACTCCTAAACCTTGAGGACGGCCTTCCCAGAAGAGTTGAAGCTGTTATAGCTGCAAAGGGTGGAGCCAACTCAATATTGAACCCTACGGACTAAGACTGGGATGCCAATACAGTGAAAGTCAGACTACCAGCTGATGCGTTTCAAAGGGACATGTCTCTGAGGAGAGCATGTCCCTTAAAAATTCGTCAGCTAGTCTGACTTAGGGTCATGTTAGTTCCATCTCTTGGAGGACCATCTCGTCTCCTTGGTTCATGTACAACGCCGTTTGGTGATCATTGGTTATTGTGAGTGCGCACTCATTGATTCTTATGTCCTAATAAAGTGCGGATTGTAGCGCAGTAGGGATTTGCGCTCTTCTGCTTTATTCTGTTCCTGTTAAATGAAAAGTGCGACTTTCTCCCTGCACTTTCCTCCAACAGCAACACAAGAGAACATGGGACACCACAAACAGCCAACAGTCAGCTATGCAAACATCTCCATTGCCACGAAGCATGAAATCTGATTTGTGGAAAAAAATAAGCTGTTAGCATTGTACTGGTTATGTAGAAAAAAAAAAAAAAAAAAAAAAAACGGAGTCCTCTGTAGCAATAAATTAAATACAAATAAATTCAGATATATTAATACAATGTATTGCATTTATCTTCACTATACAGAAGGCATCACTGAATGGCGGACCGCGGTCCACACCTGGACTGAGTGCCCGTCCTATCCGGACCACTGCAATTACGTTACTCTGTAGCCTTTCTCCTTTCTTCTTTACTCAGCCCCCCCTTCCAGGTCTCCTCTTAACTGCCACCGAAGCCGCCCCCCCCCCCCCCCCCCCCCCCCCCCCCCCACAGCAGGGCAGAGTGAAGGAGGTGCCTCAGGTCTGATAGATGGCAGGAGCTGTCCAACCTTTCATGTTAAGTAGCAGGTAATTGGTTGTTAAAACACGGGACTGTCCTAGTAACCAATCACCCACTTGTTACTTTGAAAAGCTGGATAAGCTCCCGCCCTCCATTTAGACCTGATGCACCTCCCACCCTCCATCCAGACCTGGTGAACCTCCCACCCTCCATCCAGACCGAGTGAACCTCCCACCCTCCCCATCCAGACCGAGTGAACCTCCCACCCTCCATCCAGACCGAGTGAACCTCCCACCCTCCATCCAGACCGAGTGAACCTCCACCCTCCATCCAGACCGAGTGAACCTCCCACCCTCCATCCAGACCGAAGTGAACCTCCCACCCTCCATCCAGACCGAGTGAACCTCCCACCCTCCATCCAGACCGAGTGAACCTCCCACCCTCCATCCAGACCGAGTGAACCTCCCACCCTCCATCCAGACCGAGTGAACCTCCCACCCTCCATCCAGACCGAGTGAACCTCCCACCCTCCATCCAGACCGAGTGAACCTCCCACCCTCCATGCAGACCGAGTGAACCTCCCACCCTCCATCCAGACCGAGTGAACCTCCCACCCTCCATGCAGACCGAGTGAACCTCCCACCCTCCATCCAGACCGAGTGAACCTCCCACCCTCCATGCAGACCGAGTGAACCTCCCACCCTCTGCCCTTCTCTGTAAGGCTGGTCCACAGATGGGTCGAAATTTACTGATCGACTTCCCTCAAGCCGGCCTTGTTGGAGAATTTTCCTCCGACCGGCTGCAGATCTTTGTATTTTGACAGCCAAAAGTCCAGCAGTCAGAATAGAATAAACGCCAGCGGGGAGGGTTTTTTTTTTTTTTTTTTTTTTCGATTTGCTCCCTGGATGATAAAAAGAAAAAAAAAAACCCAACAAGAAAAACTGACCCCATGTATGGCCAGCTTAAGTGAGGACTGGGAAGTGTGGTGTGAAGGGGTGGGTGACTATTTTCTGAAGGGAGGGGGGCTTATGTAAGGAAAACTGATATAAAAAAGGGGGGGCTGAGGTCACTGATGTAAAAAAGGGGAGGACACTGATATAGGAAGGGGGGACTGTGATGTAAAAGATGGGGAAAAAACTGGAAAAATGTAAAGTGTGGGTGTGTGGACATCGTTGTAGAAAAGGAGATGTTGGAGTCTTCACACACATACATGAGATTTGGACCTCAGATGGCATCTCCACAAATTTTAATTTAATATAAAGCCTTTTGTTTGTCTCAACCATTAGAAGTCTTCCGCCAGTGGCCCAAGGATACAGTTGTGCTCAAAAGTTTGCATACCCTGGCAGAAATTGTAAAATTTGGGCATTAATATTGAAAATACAACTGATCATGCCCAAAAAAAAAAAAAAACTGTCCTTTATTTAAGGATAGTGATCACATGAAGCCATTTATTATCAGAGGTTTTTTTTTTTATCATTTTTAAATCCTAATGATAACAGAAATCACGTAAATGGTCCTGATAAAAAGTTTACATACCCTGGAATGTTTGGCCTTGGTACAGACACAGAAGGTGGCACACACGGGGTAAAATGGCAATTAAAAAGGTTAATTTCCCACATTTGTGGCTTTTTAAATTAGTGTCTGTGTATAAATAGTCAATGAGTTTTTGTTAGCTCTCACATGGATGCACCAAGCAGGCTAGACACTGAGCCATGAGGAGGTAGAAAAGAACAGTCAAAAGACCTGCGTAACAAGGTAATGAAACTTTACAAATATGGAAAAGAATATAAAAAGATATCCAAAGCCTTGAATATGCCAGTCAGTATTGTTCAATCATTAAATTAAGAAGAGGAAAATTTGGGGATCTCTTGATACCAAGCCAAGGTCAGGTAGACCCAAGAAAGATTGCAGCCACAACTGGCGGAAAAACTGCCCAGGATACAAAGAAACACCCACAGGTAAAAGTACAGGCTGCTCTGGAAAAAAGATGGTGTGGTTGTTTTTAAGGGGCACAATACAACGATACTTGAACAAAAAAGATCTGCATGGTTGAGCTGCCAGAAGGAAGCCTTTATTGCACCAATGCCACAAAAAAGCCCAATGAGGCATGCCAAGGTGTTGTTGGGCATATTGTAATCGGGGCTTTTTTGTAGAACTTGTATTATATTAATTTTCAATATTAATGCCAAAATTTCACAATTTCCAGGGTATGTAAACTTTTGAGTATGACTGTACATGCTTAACCCAAAGATCATCGTCCTGTTGGGATCATCTCCGCACCTCCAATCACAACCCGAGGACTGAAGACAGAAAGCGATCACACACACACACACACACCTTCCAACTAAAAGAGAAGATAATCTTGCCATGCCAGTACATTTAATTCAGTTCTCAGTTTCAAAACACCTCGCAGCCACAAGGTAATGAATTTACGTAAAAACTTAATTAGATCAGATCAACAAATACATCTACAAAGGGATCAAACCATCACAGAAAGCCAAAACTGCTCACAGGCAGATCCGTGTGCCAAACAATCAATGGTTTTCGGGATAGCAACAAGAAAATACTTTAGAAGTGTGCCATACCTGACATACCTCATTATCACATTCTGTTTGATACTTTCTGCTTGTTAAATTCCTAAATGGGAAATTGTGAGAACAGAGAGGTGGAAGACACCATTGTCGAGTTTTTTTTTTTTGGTAGGTGTAAAGTTTTAGACTCTTTATAAAATCCCTCATCCAACAGGCAGATCACAATACAAAGTGCAGAAATTCCTTCACGTATGGAGATACATTTTCCTGAACCCAACCATAAACCGTGCCAACCAATCCATGAAAAACAAAAAAAAGACAACCTCGAAAACTAACAGGCATGACAACCTCTGATGGGCCTCCCCGTGCAAGAGTGACCTCACCGAGGCTTCTCTCGAAATCCTGAAAAAGGGTCAGGATCCCAAATACCAAGAGAACACATAACGCTTGATGATGTTTTCGTGAGATTTGGCTTTCTCGGCTTTCTCAGGGTCCCGTATTGAGACACAGTGATGTCGCCGGTGCCTACACCAAGAGGACAGAAGATCGTATAAAACACAAGTATTGAATTCACTGGAATCATGTGTATATACAGTAAATTTATATATCTGTAATTGACAAACATTCAAACACTTACTAGATGGCCTAAAAAAAAAATTATTATTATTATTTTAGGAAGAACTCTTTGAAGGCTAGAACATCCTTCATTCTTCTAGGAAGGCTTTTGACAAGATTTTGGACCATAACATATATTCAAGCTTGCTGGACATTACATTTCAAAACCATGACCATTAATAAAGGAACTGGCCCAACTTTGTGGCTACAAGAGTCTCCACTCTTCTAAGAAGTCTTTCAACAAGATTTTAGAGGGTGTCTGTGGAATTTTGTACCCATTTGTGAGATCAGGTACTAATGTTGAACAAAAAGACCTGGCATGCACATAAGGCCCCTCGTTGGGTGCCAAAAAAAAAAAAAATGGAAAAAAAAGGACTTGGCTAACCATAGGTTTTCCAATTCATCCCAAAAGGTGTTCAGTAGGGACAAGGTCAGGGCTCTGTGCAGAACACTCAAGTTCCTCCATGACCTCAAACCTACTAAACACCTCTGTGAAACTTTCATCCTAAAGATATTCAGTAGGGTTAGGGGCAGGTACTGATGTTGGATGAGAAGATCTTGTACCAAAGTTGTTCCATGGGATTGAGGGCGGGTACTGATGTTGGATGAGACCACCTTATACCAAAGGCCTTCCAAAAGTAGGGTTGGGCTCTGTGAAGGACACTCCAGTTCCTCCAAACCAAACTGGTCACACCATGTCTTTATGGAGATGGCTTTATACTACACAGGGGGGGGGGGGGGGGCACTCATACTGGAACAGAAAAGGGTCTTCAACAAACTATATTGGAAGGCCTTATACCAAATGCCTTCCAAAAATAGGGTTGGGCTCTGTGAAGGACACTCCAGTTCCTCCAAACCAAACTGGTCACACCATGTCTTTATGGAGATGGCTTTATACTACACAAGTGGGGGGGGGGGGGGGGCACTCATACTGGAACAGAAAAGGGTCTTCAACAAACTTACCACATGGTTGGAAGAGAACAATTGTCTACAGTGTCTATGTATGATGGGGTATGAACATGTCTCCCTCAGGTACTGATGTTGGATGAGAAGACCTGGCTCACAACTGGTGTTCCAATTCATCCCAAAGGTGTTCGGTAGGGTGAGGTCAGGGCTCTGTGCAGGCCGTGCAAGCTCCGCCACTTACCAATATGAGCTTGTTGGACATCCCATTCCAAAACCAAAGCCATTAATACTGAGTTGCCCCCTTTTGTGGTTGTACAATCCTCCACTCTTTTAGGAAGGCTTTCACAAGATTTTGGAGGAAGTCTATGGAAATTTGTGCCCATTTGTGAGGTCAGGTACTGATGATGGACGAGAATACATCACATGTTGGTCACCAACAGCATTCCAATCCATCCCAAAGGTGCTCAGTAGGGTTGAGGTCAGGGCTTTGTGCAGGACACTTGAGTTCCTCCATGACCTCAAACCTACTGAACACCTTTGGAATGAGACTACCTCATTCCAAGGGTGTTTCGTAAGATTAAAAGGGCAGGTACTTATGTTGGATGAGAAGACCTTATACCAAAGGGCTTCCAAAAGTAGGGATGAGGTCAGAGCTCTGTGCAGGAAAATAGAGTTCCTCCACACCAAACTGGTCAAACCACGTCTTTACGGAGCTGGCTTTGTTCTGGGAAGGCTTCCCAGAAAAGTTTGAAAGGTGACTGTGGGAATTTGTGCCCATTTATGAGGTTAGGTACTGATGTTGGATGAGAAAACCTTGGTCACAGTCGGGGTTCCAATTCATCCCAAAGGTGTTCAGTAGGGTTGATGTTAGGGCTCTGTGCAGGACACTGGAGTTCCTCCACATCAAACTGGTCACACAATGTCTTTATGGAGCTGGCTTTGTACACGGGGGGGGCACAGTCATGCTGGAAGAGAAAAAGGGTCTTCTCCAGACTGTTACCACAAGGCTGGAAGAGCACTTTGTATGATGGAGTATTGACAGTAGTACCTTTGTATGGCTGTATGCTTCATTTTATTCATATGTCAGTAACGGGGGGAGCTGAACCTCTTGAATCCTAAAAGCAGAGGACTGGCCATCTAGTACATATTGATTCACCATAAACCAATTTACTATCGGCAAATAAACACCCCAAATATCATCATCACACAAGAAAAGTCTACTTCCTATGACTGGTTATACAATGGAAGTCGTCTTCTCACAATTGCTGCAGTTATGAATCCTTATGCAACAGAAGTAACTTCCCCGCCGGTGATTATATTTTGCAGAGTTGAGAACAAAACAGCCGCACATGCGTCGTTTTCACTTAATGGGTTATTTTAAATTATGAATGTTTACTCCTGTTTTGGTGAATCAAATTTTTTTTTCTACATGACATTGTTTTTTTAACGTGACACTAATCAATACTTGTTCTACACTCTATATTAGCCTCTCAACCTTCCCAACCCAGGGAACCCTCTGCTAATAATTCCTAGATCTACATCTCATGGTACATTAATGCGATGGTCAGTGAGAAGAATGTTCCTTACATTGGTGATCAGTGAGAAGAATGTTCCTTACATTGGTGATCAGTGAGAAGAATGTTCCTTACATTGTGATCAGTGAGAAGAATGTTCCTTACATTGGTGGTCAGTGAGAAGAATGTTCCTTACATTGGTGATCAGTGAGAAGAATGTTCCTTACATTGGTGATCAGTGAGAAGAATGTTCCTTACATTGGTGATCAGTGAGAAGAATGTTCCTTACATTGGTGATCAGTGAGAAGAATGTTCCTTACATTGGTGATCAGTGAGAAGAATGTCCCTTACATTGGTGATCAGTGAGAAGAATGTTCCTTACATTGGTGATCAGTGAGAAGAATGTTCCTTACATTGGTGATCAGTGAGAAGAATGTTCCTTACATTGGTGATCAGTGAGAAGAATGTTCCTTACATTGGTGATCAGTGAGAAGAATGTTCCTTACATTGGTGATCAGTGAGAAGAATGTCCCTTACATTGGTGATCAGTGAGAAGAATGTCCCTTACATTGGTGATCAGTGAGAAGAATGTTCCTTACATTGGTGATCAGTGAGAAGAATGTTCCTTACATTGGTGATCAGTGAGAAGAATGTTCCTTACATTGGTAAGCCTTGAGAAAAAGCCTGTATGTCTACGGGACCATCTCTGATCATCTCCAGCCTTGGAACAAAGCACCACAGATGTCTATGGGACCATCTCATCTCCAGCCTTGTGACAAAGCCTACAGAAGTCTATGGGACCATCTCATCTCCAGCCTTGTGACAAAGCCCTACAGAAGTCTATGGGACCATCTCATCTCTCCAGCCTTGTGACAAAGCCCTACAGAAGTCTATGGGACCATCTCATCTCTCCAGCCTTGGGACAAAGCACCACAGAAGTCTATGGACCATCTCATCTCTCCAGCCTTGTGACAAAGCCCTACAGAAGTCTATGGGACCATCTCATCTCTCCAGCCTTGTGACAAAGCCCTACAGAAGTCTATGGGACCATCTCATCTCTCCAGCCTTGGGACAAAGCCCTACAGAAGTCTATGGGACCATCTCATCTCCAGCCTTGTGACAAAGCCCTACAGAAGTCTATGGGACCATCTCATCTCTCCAGCCTTGGGACAAAGCACCACAGAAGTCTATGGGACCATCTCATCTCTCCAGCCTTGTGACAAAGCCCTACAGAAGTCTATGGGACCATCTCATCTCTCCAGCCTTGTGACAAAGCCCTACAGAAGTCTATGGGACCATCTCATCTCCACTTATAATCAGAGGTCCCTGTACACAGGGCAGCCAGTATGAATACAGACTTCTGTACTCCATCTGTACACACTTTACAGCCAGTATAAATACATTAGTTTGTACTCCAACTATCTGTCACATGGGTCTATACTCTGAGCTCTCCGTACACAGTGCAGCTAGTATGAATACAGTGCAGACAATATGAATACAGAGGTCTGTACTCCATCTATCTGTACACAGTGCAGACAATATGAATACAGAGGTCTGTACTCCATCTATCTGTACACAGTGCAGACAATATGAATACAGAGGTCTGTACTCCATCTATCTGTACACAGTGCAGACAATATGAATACAGAGGTCTGTACTCCATCTATCTGTACACAGTGCAGACAATATGAATACAGAGGTCTGTACTCCATCTATCTGTACACAGTGCAGACAATATGAATACAGAGGTCTGTACTCCATCTGTACACAGTGCAGACAATATGAATACAGAGGTCTGTACTCCAGCTAGTATGAATACAGAGGTGGGTTCTCACCTGTCTCCGGTCCGGCTCCTCCCCCCCCTTTGGTAGGTCGTCCCCCTGCAGGCCGCTCCTCCTCCTCCCTTCCCCCTCCCGGCTCAGGCGGCCCACCTCCCGGCGGAGCTCCAGGTATCCGCAGATGGTGACGAGGTGAAGGGAGATGGAGAAGGCGAAGAGGCCGAGGAAGAGGCGGCAGTGTCCGGGCCAGGCGCACCCCGAGGAGTCCGGGCACAGGGAGGGGTCAGTCCGGGGCGCCATCCTTCTCCTCACCGGATCATGGCGGAGGAGCCATCCACCTTCCACCGCACACAACCCCTGACTGACAGGCCACGCCCTCCGACACCAACTCCACACCGCCTGCGGCACGCCCACCCGCCGGGGCTCGGCCAATCTTCCGTCCTCCTCACCGCCCAGCCACGCCCCGCAGCGCCCAGACCCGCAACAAACCAGAGGACTAAACCACGCCCGCGAGGACGTCCCCTAAGAGAGGCCACGCCCTTCCAGCCCGGGCACCGCAGGGCCGCCCACAACACGCCCGCGTCCCCCTTTGGCGCAACCCCGCCCCTTATACGGATTTGACCCAATCGCAGCAAATGATTACGCCAGATGGACGTAACTCCGCCCACAGTGTTTGAATCGAACCCAGTGCTGCCGCCTAGCGGCCGTCCCCGGACATGGCGGCTTCTCCATAGCAACGCATGTAAACAAATCATTAGGAAGATTCATCTCCTGTGAAGTCTAGAAATGCATTATAATCCCAGAAATGGGGGTCACTTCCTGTTATGGGGTGACAACGCCTGGACCTCCGGGGCCACCGAGAGAGCGGGGTCACCCCAAACAGGAAGTGACCCCATACAGGAAATGTCCCTGTGTCACCCCAAACAGGAAGTGACCCCAAACAGGAAGTGTCCCCGTGTCACCCCATACAGGAAGTGACCCGTGTCACCCATACAGGAAGTGACCCCGTGTCACCCCATACAGGAAGTGACCCGTGTCACCCATACAGGAAGTGACCCCGTGTCACCCCATACAGGAAGTGTCCCCCGTGTCACCCTAATACAGGAAGTGACCCCCGTGTCACCCTAATACAGGAAGTGACCCCCATGTCACCCTAATACAGGAAGTGACCCCCGTGTCACCCCAAACAGGAAGTGACCCCATACAGGAAATGTCCCCCGTGTCACCCCAAACAGGAAGTGACCCCAAACAGGAAGTGTCCCCGTGTCACCCCATACAGGAAGTGACCCGTGTCACCCCATACAGGAAGTGACCCGTGTCACCCCATACAGGAAGTGACCTGTGTCACCCCATACAGGAAGTGTCCCTGTGTCACCCTAATACAGGAAGTGACCCCCGTGTCACCCCATACAGGAAGTGACCCCGTGTCACCCTAATACAGGAAGTGACCCCCGTGTCACCCTAATACAGGAAGTGACCCCCATGTCATCCTAATGCAGGAAGTGACCCCCGTGTCACCCCATAAAGGAAGTGACCCCATACAGGAAGTGACCCCCATGTCATCCTAATACAGGAAGTGACCCCCGTGTCACTCCATAAAGGAAGTGACCCCATACAGGAAGTGACCCCCCATGTCATCCTAATACAGGAAGTGACCCCATACAGGAAGTGACCCCGTGTCACCCTAATACAGGACGTGACCCCCGTGTCACCCTAACACAGGAAGTGACCCCCATGTCACCCCATACAGGAAGTGCCCCCAATACAGGAAGTAACCCCTGTGTCACCCCAATACAGGAAGTGACCCCCGTGTCACCCCCAATACAGGAAGTGACCCCCATGTCACCCTAATACAGGAAGTGACCCCCGTGTCACCCCATACAGGAAGTGTCCCCCGTGTCACCCCAATACAGGAAGTGACCTCCGTGTCACCCTAATACAGGAAGTGACCCCAATACAGGAAGTGACTCCCGTGTCACCCCATACAGAAAGTGATCCCCGTGTCACCCTAATACAGGAAGTGACCCCAATACAGGAAGTAACCCCCGTGTCACCCCATACAGGAAGTGACCCCCATGTCACCCCATACAGGAAGTGACCCCCGTGTCACCCCATACAGGAAGTGTCCCCCGTGTCACCGCATACAGGAAGTGACCCCCGTGTTACCCCATATAGGAAGTGACCCCTGTGTCACCCCATACAGGAAGTGTCCCCGTGTCACCCCATACAGGAAGTGACCCCCGTGTCACCCTAATACAGAAAGTGACCTCGTGTCACCCTAATACAGGAAGTGACCCCCATGTCACCCTAATACAGGAAGTGACCCCCGTGTCACCCATAACAGGAAGTGACCCCCGTGTCACCCCATACAGGAAGTGACTCCCTGTGTCACCCCATACAGGAAGTGTCCCCCATGTCACCCCATACAGGAAGTGACTCCCTGTGTCACCCTAATACAGGAAGTGACCCCTTTGTCACCCCATACAGGAAGTGACACTGTGTCACCCTATAACAGGAAGTGACCCCGTGTCACCCCATAACAGGAAGTGACCCCTGTGTCACCCCATACAGATAGTGACCCCCGTGCCACCCTAGTACAGGAAGTGTCCCCGTGTCATTTTATAACTATAAATTATAACAACATAATATCATATAGCATTATATTATAATAATATAATAACATAAAGTATAGTATTATAATATTATAATATAATATTATATAGTACAAAGATACAAATTATACAATATAATATAATAAAAACATTAAAAGATATAATATAGCAATACAATATGATATAGCATAATAGTATAACAATATAATATAATATAATACAGGGTTACAATTAATATAATTGAATATAATATAACAATATAATATTATATAGCATAATTCTATAATATAATATCATATAGTGTTATATTTTAATAATATAATATAATAAAATATTATATTATATATTACAGGGATAAAAATAATATAATTTAATATAAAATCATATAGCATACTATTATTATAATATCATATCATATTGGGTTACAATTATTATAATTGAATAAAGTAAAACAATATATCATATAGCACAATATTATAATAATACAATCTCATATCATTTAGGGTTACAATTAAAATAATTGAATATAATATAACAATATAATATCATATAGCAAGGTATAAAATATTATATTATATTTTACAGGGATACAAATATTATAATTGAATATAATATGATAATAGGATAATATTAGTATAATATCATATCAGGTTACAATTAATATAATGTAATAAATTCTAACAAAATAATATCATATTGCATAATATTATCATAATAATATAATATAATGGCATATCATATATGGGGTTACAATTAATATAATTGAATATAGTATAACAATATAATATTATATACTCTGGCATAGTAATATAATATAATGATACAAATTAAATATTATATAATAATAATATCATATAGGGAAAATATGATGCAGGGTGACCCCTCCTATCCCCCCTCAGGGGACGGTCCTATGACCCCCCATCCCCCCTCAGGGGGCGGTCCTATGACCCCCCTATTCCCCCTCAGGGGGCTGTCCTGTGACACCCCATCCCCCCTCAGGGGGCGGTCCTATGACCCCCTATCCCCCCTCAGGGGGCTGTCCTATGACACCCCATCCCCCCTCAGGGGGCGGTCCTATGACCCCCCTACCCCCCCTCAGGGGGCTGTCCTATGACACCCCATCCCCCCTCAGGGGGCAGTCTTATGACACCCCTATCCCCCCTCAGGGGGCGGTCCTATGACACCCCCCATCCCCCCTCAGGGGGCAGTCTTATGACACCCCTATCCCCCCTCAGGGGGCGGTCCTATGACCCCCCTATCCCCCCTCAGGGGGCTGTCCTATGACACCCCTATCCCCCCTCAGGGGGCGGTCCTATGACACCCAGCACTTCTATACCTCCAGTGACTGATGTTGGGCTTCATATTACTTGGAACGCTGAGGGCATCTTGTGGTAATAAGGGAGTACTGCAGGGGATAACTTCTAACTTTAATGAAAGCTGCTGATAAAAGAATATTGAAATGACAATAATAATCTGTTAGATATTCTGTGAGATTTTATTGATCGGGTTTACAAACACGTTATTCTGGTAACCAATGAAGCAGGTCGGAGGAGTAGTTAGGAGGCCGGATTGGGAACGTTCGTTCTTGGAGCCGTCAATCCTGTTGGCGTTTCTTATGGCGCATCCATTAATAGGGGATCAGGAAGATTGATCCCCTATAATATCCCGGGGAATGTAAACTATTTCCATTGATCCTCTTAGGTGCGATGCACAGACCTGACTCTCCATCGCTGGGGGAGGCCGAGGAACTTTCTATAGTAGAGCTTTGGGGAAAATATTCACTAACATTCTACAACATGACTGTCATAGACAGGAGTCCTTATCTACAGAGAGAAGGGAAGTCCAGTGGATGGCAGGAGCAGAGGGGGGGCAGAGGGGAGCAGAGGGGAGCAGAGGGGGGGGTGCAAAGGGGGGCAGAGTGGGGGGAGCAGAGGGGGAGCAGAGCGGGGGGGGCAGAGGGGAGCAGAGCGGGGGGGAGCAGAGGTGAGCAGAGGGGGGAGCAGAGGGGAGCAGAGCGGGGGGGAGCAGAGGTGAGCAGAGGGGGGAGCAGAGGGGAGCATAGGGGGGGAGCAGAGGGGGAGAGGGGGAGCAGAGCGGGGGGGGGGGGCAGAGGGGAGCAGAGTGGGGGGAGCAGAGGGGGAGCAGAGCGGGGGGGAGCAGAGGTGAGCAGAGGGGGGAGCAGAGGGGAGCAGAGGGGGAGCAGAGCGGGGGGGGGCAGAGGGGAGCAGAGTGGGGGAGCAGAGGGGAGCAGAGTGGGGGGAGCAGAGGGGAGCAGAGGGGGGGTGCAGAGGGGAGCAGAGTGGGGGGAGCAGAGGGGAGCAGAGTGAGGGGAGCAGAGCGGGGGGGGGCAGAGAGGAGCAGAGCGGGGGGATGCAGAGGGGAGCAGAGTGGGGGGAGCAGAGGGGGGGTGCAGAGTGGGGGGAGCAGAGCGGGGGGGGGCAGAGAGGAGCAGAGCAGGGGGATGCAGAGGGGAGCAGAGTGGGGGGAGCAGAGGGGGGGTGCAGAGTGGGGGGAGCAGAGTGGGGGGGGCAGAGGGGAGCAGAGCTGGGGGGGGCAGAGGGGAGCAGAGTGGGGGGAGCAGAGGGGGGCAGAGGGGAGCAGAGTGGGGGGAGCAGAGGGAGGGGAGAGGGGAGCAGAGCGGGGTGGGTGCAGAGGGGAGCAGGGGGGGGAGCAGAGCAGGGGGGAGCAGAGGGGGGGAGCAGAGGGGGAGCAGACCGGGGGGGGGCAGAGGGGAGCAGAGTGGGGGGAGCAGAGGGGGGGTGCAGAGGGGAGCAGAGTGGGGGGAGCAGAGCAGGGGGGGCAGAGGGGAGCAGAGTGAGGGGAGCAGAGCGGGGGGTTGCAGAGGGGAGCAGAGTGGGGGGAGCAGTGGGGGGGGGTGCAGTGTGGGGGGAGCAGAGCGGGGGGGGCAGAGGGGAGCAGGGGAGCAGAGTGGGGGGAGCAGAGGGGAGCAGAGAGGGGGGGGCAGAGGGGAGCAGAGGGGAGGAGCAGAGGGGAGCAGAGTGGGGGGAGCAGAGGGGAGCAGAGAGGGGGGGGCAGAGGGGAGCAGAGTGGGGGGAGCAGAGGGGAGCAGAGAGGGGGGGGCAGAGGGGAGCAGAGGGGAGGAGCAGAGGGGAGCAGAGTGGGGGGAGCAGAGCGGGGGGGGCAGAGGGAGGGGAGAGGGGAGCAGAGCGGGGTGGGTGCAGAGGGGAGCAGGGGGGGAGCAGAGCAGGGGGGAGCAGAGGGCGGGAGCAGAGGGGGAGCAGAGCGGGGGGGGGGCAGAGGGGAGCAGAGTGGGGGGAGCAGAGGGGAGCAGAGGGGGGGTGCAGAGGGGAGCAGAGTGGGGGGAGCAGAGCGGGGGGGCAGAGGGGAGCAGAGCGGGGGGGGCAGAGGGGAGCAGTGGAGCAGAGTGAGGGGAGCAGAGCGGGGGGGGGCAGAGAGGAGCAGAGCGGGGGGATGCAGAGGGGAGCAGAGTGGGGGGAGCAGAGGGGGGGTGCAGAGCGGGGGGGGCAGAGAGGAGCAGAGCAGGGGGGAGCAGAGGGGGGGTGCAGAGTGGGGGGAGCAGAGCGGGGGGGCAGAGCTGGGGGGGGCAGAGGGGAGCAGGGGAGCAGAGTGGGGGGAGCAGAGGGGAGCAGAGGGGGGGGGCAGAGGGGAGCAGAGTGAGAGGAGCAGAGGGGAGCAGAGGGGAGGAGCAGAGGGGAGCAGAGGGAGGGGAGAGGGGAGCAGAGCGGGGTGGGTGCAGAGGGGAGCAGAGCGGGGTGGGTGCAGAGGGGAGCAGAGTGGGGGGAGCAGAGCGGGGGGGGGCAGAGAGAGGGGAGCAGAGCGGGGGGCGGGTGCAGAGGGGAGCAGAGGACACTACAGAGTGCATGAGTTTGCATGGGGACACAGGAGGCACAGCGTGCACTGCGGGTCACTACATGACACCGGATGTTCTGGGGTGCGTTGAAGTCACGGGGTGTACAGAGGCACATTTTGGTTACAAGATGACACTGGGTGTTTTGGGGTGCACTGGAGTCATGAAGCACACAGGAGTATGCTAGAGTCAGTGGATGGCACAGGATGATCTGGGGTACACTCACTGGAATAATGGGGTGCACTGGGGTCACTAGATGACTCAGGATGATTTGGGGTGCACTGGGGTCACACTTCCAAAATTTGACAACCAGGAGAGCTGCTTTCTGATTGGCTGTTGTATATCTATATATATATATAAAATATCGAAATTAAATTTATAAATACATATACAAATACAAAAAAAAAAAAAATACATATATATTCACAGTATATATAAAAATATAATATGTAAATGAGATCTTGGATTGTAGCCACGCATGGTCAGTGCAGTCCGGACATCCAGGAATCAGTGAGGAAAGGGTGTATTAGATTGTAAGCTCTTCTGAGCCGGGCCGCCTGTATTGTATGGTGTTATAATTGTATTGTCTCCCTTTTTATATTGTAAAGTTCTGGTGTTATATAAATCCTGTATAATAATAATAATAATAATAATAATAATAATAATAATAATAATAATAATAATAATAGTAATAATGATAATAATAATAATAATAATAATGATAATAATAATAATAATAATAATGATAATAATAATAATAATAATAATAATAATAATAATAATAATAATAATAATACAGAGAATATGTCCTGGATGAAGAGTCTGGTAGTCCGTCCATTAATAAAGGTTGAGTCTGAACGGACTCATAGAGATCCCCCATCCCCCTTCCCTGATCGCAGTGAACTATTACCCCCCCCTCTTTCTCGGGGGGGTCCCTCGGCACTGTACATGACCCAGGCCGTGTATTCAGCATGTCTTTGTAATTAGATATTCGCAGGTGTCCGTCCGCCACATCTGGTGCTCTGTGTCCGATGACATCATACAGAGCGCAGGTCCGTGAAATCGGCGTTTTTCTCTGCATGAATCCCCCTCCCCCGTACACGGCGTGAGCCAAGGGGGAGAAGGACGGCCGCACATTCTACCACATTGGTAATATGGAGATGGAAACCCCCAACTGGATGACATTTCCTCTGCTCTGTAGATCCTACACAATTGTCTTTGGGGAAAGAAAATAATAATAATAATTGTTTTCACCTTTAATTCTTCCTTCGTTGCATCTCATCTCCTGCAGCCTCTTTGCAGCCACTTCCTGTCTCCATTCATTCCGGTGATGACGTTTCTCAGGGTGGGATTCCTGATGGTGACACCAGAGGACCGTGTCCGTGTCATGTGTTTAACCCCTTCAATCCCGGGCACATTCACCCCCCTTCCCGCCCAGGGCGCCAATTTTCAGCTTTCAGCGCTCTCACACTTTGAATGACAATTACTCAGTCATGTAACACTGTATACACAGGGGATGTTTTTTCCTCTTTTTTTAATCACACAAATAGAGATTTATTTTGGTGGTATTTAATCACCACTGGGGTGTTTTTTTTTTAACTTTTTGCTAAACAAACAAAAAAAGACCGAAAATATTGAAAAAAATAAAGATTATCTCAGGTTCTGTTAGAACATTTTGTAAATAGGTATATTCTCTCCTTTGCTGATGAGCACTAATTGGCATTGATGAGGCTTCCCTGATGGGCACTGATAGGCGGCACTGTTGGGCACTGATAGATACTGATAGGCAGCAATGATGGGCACTGATAGGTACTGATAGGCGGCAATGATGGGCACTGATAGGAACTGATAGGCGGCAATGATGGGCACTGATGAGGCTGCACTCATAGGTGGCACTGATGGGCACTGATAGGTACTGATAGGCGGCAATGATGGGCACTGATAGGTACTGATAGGCAGCAAAGATGGGCACTGATAGGTACTGATAGGCGGCAATGATGGGCACTGATGAGGCTGCACTCATAGGTGGCACTGATGGGCACTGATAGGTACTGATAGGCGGCAATGATGGGCACTGATAGGTACTGATAGGCAGCAAAGATGGGCACTGATAGGTACTGATAGGCAGCAATGATGGGCACTGATAGGTACTGATAGGCGGCAATGATGGGCACTGAAAGGAACTGATAGGCGGCAATGATGGGCACTGATAGGTACTGATAGGCAGCAAAGATGGGCACTGATAGGTACTGATAGGCGGCAATGATGGGCACTGATAGGTACTGATAGGCGGCAATGATGGGCACTGATAGGTACTGATAGGCGGCAATGATGGGCACTGATAGGTACTGATAGGCAGCAAAGATGGGCACTGATAGGTACTGATAGGCGGCAATGATGGGCACTGATGAGGCTGCACTCATAGGTGGCACTGATGGGCACTGATAGGTACTGATAGGCGGCAATGATGGGCACTGATAGGTACTGATAGGCAGCAAAGATGGGCACTGATAGGTACTGATAGGCAGCAATGATGGGCACTGATAGGTACTGATAGGCGGCAATGATGGGCACTGATAGGAACTGATAGGCGGCAATGATGGGCACTGATAGGTACTGATAGGCAGCAAAGATGGGCACTGATAGGTACTGATAGGCGGCAATGATGGGCACTGATAGGTACTAATAGGCGGCAATGATGGGCACTGATGAGGCTGCACTCATAGGTGGCACTGATGGGCACTGATAGGTACTGATAGGCGGCAATAATGGGCACTGATAGGTGGCAATGATGGGCACTGATAGGTGGCAATGATGGCCACTAATGAGGCAGCACTGATAGGCAGCACTGATAGGCGGCACTGATGGGCAATGATAGTCGGCACTGATAGGTGGCACTGATGGGCTCTGATGAGGATGGACTGATAGGCAGCACTGATAGGTGGCACTGATGGGCAATGATAGGCGGCACTGGCAGGCAACACTGATGGACACTAATTGGCAGCACTGATGAGCACTGTTGGGGCTGCACTAATAATCAGGACACTGATGATCAATGCCCCGATTGTCAGTGCAGGTTATCTCCTGTGTGGATTTGCCTGTTATCGGCTCTCCTCTCCTCACGCGCTGTCAGTGTGAGGAGAGAAATCACGATAACCGGCAAATCCTATTCACACTGTGATCAGTGTGATTGGACACAGCTGGTCATGTGGTAAAGAGCCACTGTGATTGGTTCTTTTTCCCTAACCTGTGATCATCTGTGACCGAGGGACACAACGATCACTGATCCCTGCCCATGCACACCGCAGGGGGGGGCACACGGAAAGCACAATCATGGGAGGACATCAATAGACGCCCTCCTGGAAATGTGCGACCGCGCTGTAGCTGTCATTCAGGTATAGTGCAGTCATGAAAGGGTTAAACAGCCATCATAGCCCATGTGAGAGGGTGACAACGCAGGAGCATAATTGGGAGAAAGGGACAGAGCTTTGTCACTCTTTAACAGGAAGTGACCTTCGTGGCGGGATCACCGGGGATAATTTTACTTAATGCTGAAGATTTAAAATAATGGAAAATGATTATTAGGTTGACATTAATAGGTTAAAGCTTCTGTGAGATGTTTGTGGACACCTGACCATCTCACCTACTGTGTGGCCTAAAGTAAGTGAGACGCTAAGCAGCCCATTCATAAAAAGTTTTCATAGTCAGTCATCCAGCTAATCTGCATGAACATTTCTTCTGTGTGAATTGCAACCATTGGCTACATCTATTTGCTGATTCCCTCTAGCATTCTCCAGAATTGTTTACAAATATTCCCCGCTCCATTCCAAAACCTAAAAAATATACCCCAAAGTTTTCACAGGAATATATTTTAACAATAATGTCACCACCCAGGACTGCTGAATTCCCGGTCCGCTCCCGATCCGTCTGTCCTTCCCCTGAAGCTCCATATATTAGAGACACTCCATCATCGGCGTTCAGCATCTGTGAGGAACCAATCATATCGCTGGAATCCCCCGAGATTCACAACAAATCTTCTCCCCGGGATTCTTCCTGATAGAAGAAAAATACAGACCGCACTCCATCCAATCCAACCACCATTTATAGAAACACCAGAAATTCTGAGGACAAGACATTCATTTCTAGCAACACTGGGAGCCGGAGATACATTCCATCCAACACAGATAGATAGATAGATAGATAGATAGATAGATAGATAGATAGATAGATAGATAGATAGATAGATAGATAGATAGATAGATAGATAGATAGATAGATAATAGAGAGAGATAAAAAAATGGGGGGGAGATATAAATAAATAGAAAGAAAGATAGATAGATCAATCTTTCTCTGGTCTCTCTAAGACCCCCCACATGTCCTTCTGGGGAGAGACTGATGTAGTAGCCGGTGTGTGTTGTGGATTTGGACTGGGCTCAGTGGTCAGAGAGAGACTGATATAGAAGCCGGTGTGTGTTGTGGGTATAGACTGAGCTCAGTTGTTGGAGAGAGACTGATGTAGTAGCCGGTGTGTGTTGTTGTGGATTTGGACTGGGCTCAATGGTCAGAAATGGTCAGAGAGAGGCTGATGTAGTATCCGGTGAGTGTTGTGGATATAGACTGGGATCAGTTGTCGGAGAGAAACTGATGTAGTAGCCGGTGTGTGTTGTGCATTTTGGCTGGGCTCAGTGGTTGGAGAGAGACTGATGTAGTAGCCGGTGTGTTGTTGTGGATTTGTACTGTGCTCAGTGGTCAGAGAGAGACTTATGTAGTAGATGGTGTGTGTTGTGGATTTGGACCGTGCTCAGTGGTTGGAGAGAGACTGATGTAGTAGCCGGTGTAGTAGCCGGTGTGTTGTTGTGGATTTGGACCATGCTCAGTGGTCTGAGAGAGAATGATGTAGTAGCCGGTGTGTGTTGTGGATTTGGACTGTGCTCAGTGGTCGGAGAGAGACTTATGTAGTAGATGGTGTGTGTTGTGGATTTGGACCGTGCTCAGTGGTTGGAGAGAGACTGATGTAGTAGCCGGTGTGTGTTGTTATGGATTTGGACTGGGCTCAATGGTCGGAGAGAGACTGATGTAGTAGCCGGTGTGTGTTGTGGATTTGGACTGTGCTCAGTGGTCGGAGAGAGACTAATGTAGTAGCCGGTGTGTGCTGTGGATTTGGACCATGCTCAGTGGTCAGAGAGAAACTGATGTAGAAGCCGGTGTGTGTTGTGGATTTGGACTGAGCTCAGTGGTCGGAGAGAGATTGATGTAGTAACTGGTGTGTGTTGTGGATTTGGACCATGCTCAGTGGTCGGAGAGAGACTAATGTAGAAGCCGGTGTGTGTTGTGGATTTGGACTGTGCTCAGTGGTCGGAGAGAGACTGATGTAGTAACCGATGTGTGTTGTGGGTATGGGTTGAGCTCAGTGGTCAGAGAGAAACTGATGTAGTAGCCGGTGTGTGTTGTGGATTTGGACTGTGCTCAGTGGTCGGAGAGAGACTAATGTAGTAGCTGGTGTGTGTTGTGGATTTGGACCATGCTCAGTGGTCAGAGAGAGACTGATGTAGTAGCCAGTGTGTGTTGTGGGTATAGGTTGAGCTCAGCTGTCGGAGAGAGATTGATGTAGTAACTGGTGTGTGTTGTGGATTTGGACTGGGCTCAGTGATCGGAGAGAGACTGATGTAGTAGCCGGTGTGTTGTGGATTTGGACTGTGCTCAGTGGTCGGAGAGAGACTGATGTATTAGCCGGTGTGTGTTGTGGGTATAGGTTGAGTTCAGCTGTCGGAGAGAGATTGATGTAGTAACTGGTGTGTGTTGTGGATTTGGACCATGCTCAGTGGTCGGAGAGAGACTAATGTAGAAGCCGGTGTGTGTTGTGGATTTGGACTGTGCTCAGTGGTCGGAGAGAGACTAATGTAGTAGCCGGTGTGTGTTGTGGATTTGGACTGGGCTCAGTGGTCGGAGAGAGACTGATGTAGTAGCCGGTGTGTGTTGTGGATTTGGACTGAGCTCAGTGGTCGGAGAGAGACTAATGTAGAAGCCGGTGTATGTTGTGGATTTGGACTGGGCTCAGTGGTCGGAGAGAGACTAATGTAGTAGCCGGTGTGTGTTGTGGATTTGGACTGAGCTCAGTGGTCGGAGAGAGACTAATGTAGTAGCCGGTGTGTGTTGTTATGGATTTGGACTGGGCTCAGTGGTCAGAGAGAGACTGATGTAGTAGCCGGTGTGTGTTGTGGATTTGGACTGT
The DNA here is from genome assembly GCF_042186555.1 of Aquarana catesbeiana. NCBI lineage: Eukaryota > Metazoa > Chordata > Amphibia > Anura > Ranidae > Aquarana > Aquarana catesbeiana. The sequence continues at coordinate 319,967,668 of NC_133332.1, read as the reverse complement.
GCTCAGTGGTCGGAGAGAGACTAATGTAGAAGCCGGTGTATGTTGTGGATTTGGACTGGGCTCAGTGGTCGGAGAGAGACTAATGTAGTAGCCGGTGTGTGTTGTGGATTTGGACCATGCTCAGTGGTCAGAGAGAGACTGATGTAGTAGCCGGTGTGTGTTGTGGATTTGGACTGTGCTCAGTGGTCGGAGAGAGACTAATGTAGAAGCCGGTGTATGTTGTGGATTTGGACTGGGCTCAGTGGTCGGAGAGAGACTAATGTAGTAGCCGGTGTGTGTTGTGGATTTGGACTGTGCTCAGTGGTCGGAGAGAGACTGATGTAGTAGCCGGTGTGTGTTGTGGGTATAGGTTGAGTTCAGCTGTCGGAGAGAGATTGATGTAGTAACTGGTGTGTGTTGTGGATTTGGACTGGGCCCAGTGGTCGGAGAGAGAGACTTATGTAGTAGTGGGTGTGCGGCTCCACCACATGTTCCCCCCCTCCCCCACTTCCCAGCTGGCAGTGTACAGGAGGCCGGAGCATAATGAAATCAGTGAAATAAGAGAGTGCAGATCAGCCATCGTTATCATCAATTGGTAACATTTTATTTCTTTACTGGGATAAACAGGGGACAGAAGTCGTCTGCCCAAAGTACAACAGAACAGAAAGCATTACATGTACAGATAAGGACTATTGAAACACAGACATTATTAGTATTATATTCTTTTTTCAATTTTTTTTTTAAATACAACTCAATTATAGCGTCATTTTTTTTTTTAAACCATCTCATAAAATAAAAAGAAGGATCTAGTGCAAAAAGGTTCTAGAACATTGAGCACAGTGTATAAAACGACATAAGGAGGAGGTCCTCAGAAGGAGGAAACATCCACCTCATCCTTATGGCAGAGTCTGAACTGATAAGAAAAGAAGAGGGGAAGGGGGGGGGGGGAATGGGATGGGGGGGGTACAGGTCAGGACTGACAGAGAGAGAAGGGGGGAGAAAAAAGTAGAAAGACTGTTAACCCTTCCCCCGCTGGACGGGGGGCTCCTCACCGCCACGCACGCTTGTCTCCAGCGGGGAAATGGTCAATAGAAGAGCGTTTTTTTTTGTTTTTTTTTTATCATGTTTATTTTTTCATATCAATATATTTTATTTTTTAAAACTTCTCACTTTGTGAAAAGATTTCCCCCCCGTTTTGTCTGACTGTAAAAGACACCTAAAATCCTCACAACATCTTGAGAAGGGTTCAGGCACAAATCAGCCTTCAAGACAGCGCTGGGCAATGTGCAATGGACCATGCCTGGATCTACGGAACTGTTCCTAAGCTCCCCAGCAACCCTCAGCCCATACTTCCAGACTGCTCTTAACTCCCCAACAACCCTCAGCCCCTACTACCAAACTGATCTTAGCTCCCCATCAACCTTCAGCCCTTACTACCAAACTGATCTTAGCTCCACAACAACCCTCAGCTCTTACTACCAAACTGCTCTTAGCTCCCCAACAACCCTCAGCCCTTACTACCAAACTGAGCTTAGCTCCCCAACAACCCTCAGCCCTTACTACCAAACTGAGCTTAGCTTCCCAGCAACCCTCAGCACCTACTACCAAACTGATCTTAGCTCCCCAACAACCCTCAGCCCCTACCACCAAACTGCTCCTAGCTCCCCAACAACCCTCAGCCCCTACAATTATTTTGGCCAAGGATGACGGGATTTGTCCGCCTTTCCCCCTGGCAGAATAGTTTTTTGCAATGATGCCGAGTATCAATACACACTTGTAGACTCTACAAACATTTCAAGGAACACACGTAAAGTAGATGTAAACCCAAAGTCACCATTTTTTTTTTTTTGGCATCTTAGTGCTGCTGATCTCCGGCAGCCTCTTTGCAACCAAAAACATTTCGGCGATGACTGCATGACATTTTTCACAGACGGCCTATGATATCAGAAGCCCATGTGATGGGGTGACAACGCAGGAGCACAATTGAGAGACAAGGATAGAGTGTTGTCACCCCCATAACAGGAAGGGTTTAAACAAGGAGGTATTATTATAATGATACAATGTTAACAAATTTTAATATATTTTTTTTAATTTTATTTTCATTATTTTAATGATTTAATTATTTATTTTAGTTTAAATAATTTAATTGAATAACTGGTATTGATTTTAACGATTGGGACTACATCTACTTTAACGGCTTCACTCCCAGTGGGGTAGAGGAGAATGACATCTTGGAGGTTAAAAAATGAAGGGATGGCGTGTTCATCAACACTTTTGCCCAATTCACAACCATAACCGGCAGCACACAACGTACAGTCCGGTGTGAAGTGATACTCGGTATTGCTCAGTATTTGTCCTCTCAGGGGAGAAAGAGACACCAAGGGCTAACGTGTACGTTCCACATACAAAGCAGAGGAAGATAGTTTGTAGGCTTCCAAAAAATGTGTATGGCTGGAATGCATCAGTTGACCTTGTTAACGTGTGTAGATGTTTAGAACTCAACCCTCAACAATGGCGAAGATCCAGAAGAACGGCAGGTTGGATGCTGGTTTAGACAATGCCACCCAACGTGTTATCTGGAGAAACGAGAGGGTGCTTCACACCCAAAAGAAGAAGACCAAGCATTCATTTATTCTATCAAACTAGTCCAATAAAATTCCGTAAGAGTAGCTCACTCATTTTGAGGACTGGTTACAAATTGTATTGGAATAAACCTAATGCTTGGACTCTTTTTATGTCTTTTTTGGTTCCAATCTGAAGCTTTTCTGTAGAACCTTCTGCCTACTTGAGCAACCCAATGCATTCAACTTCACAGTAACCCATCTGGGCGGACCCCCTTTGGGGATCCAACACCGTCTCACTATTTTGTCTACCCGACGTATCAGGATTGTTGTAAATCATCTTAAATTCACCCAATCCAACCAATTTTGGGCAATTTTCATCCCAATCCACCCAGATTTGAGCCACTTTCCTCCCAAATTCACCCAATCCAACCAATTTTGGGCCACTTTCATTCCATATCAACACAATCAGAACAATTTCGGACCACTTTAATCCCAAATCCACCCAATCTAACCAATTTTTTGGCCACTTTCATCCCAAATCCACCCAATCCAACCAATTCTGAGCCACTTTCATCGCAAATCCATCCAATCCAACCAATTTTGGGCCACTTTCATCCCAAATCCGCCCAATCCAACCAATTTTGGGCCACTTTCATCGCACATCCATCCAATCCAACCAATTTTGGGCCACTTTCATCCCAAATCCACCCAATCCAACCAATTTTGGGCCACTTTTATAAAACTTTGTTGTTAAGAAGGTCTTAAAATGATGGCCGCCCAACCAAAAGTAACATAATCGGGAAGCTACAGAAAAATCACCTCTGCTGTGTAGTATCTCTTGCACTTTAGGCATCTGTACCTTTGACCTTTGCCCTGACACGGCAGGGGGCATGACTAGACATGTGCAAAGCCACATCTACACCAAAATGACTTTGGTTTACTTCGTATATCCTTTGTGCACACTGATGGCTCGAGAGGCCTTTTTTTTTTTTTTTTTTTGCATACGTTAAAATATATACATAATACGTCTCTCTGACAATACAAGATGCATCATTCCTATTATGAAATAGCTTTCAGTAGTAACTGGCTACTTGTGATCAGATTCTTCCTAATCGTGAAGGAAAACAGACTAGGGAAGATGTAGCATTGTACAGTAATGGCACAGGCTGGCCTTTTGTAAGCACTTGAAAGTTCAACACATCTACCTAGAGCTGAAACGTGGGTATGCATTACTTTATGAGACATTGGCAATGTCCTGATGTCAAGTGGTACCTGACCCTGTATAGCGAACCCTCTAGAACCACCGCTTTTATGTTACTCAGTTGTGTCCATCTCTTTATTTTCAAACAACGCCAACTCTAGAAGCTCCATAAGTGCATATTAATTATTACTGATGGTGAAACTGTTGGGTTTGTATTGGTTGGAACTGGACCCATGGATGCAAAATGTTCCGGTAGACTAGTCTGTGAAGGTTCTCAGTGATCCAGGTCATGGTGTAGCTAGTTTAGGTAATTGCATTCAACTGGACATGTTCTGTATTGTTGAAGATGTTTTGCCACTTATTAAGAAGCTTCCTCAGGTCAAATGTTGAAATGGTCTTCAACATTGCAGAAGAAGTCCAGATGATGGTGACCCACTACTTCTAGCTGTAGTGTTACGTTGTAGAATTCAGAACTTTTCTTTTTTTAATTTTTGGATATAGTGAAGAAGAGCTAGACCCTTTATCAGTTTTTTGTTAGTAATGTCTGTTGCCCCGTTAGGACAATATCCTCTCACCTCCAGCCTCCAAGACAAACAATGATGAGAACACAGAAAACAATAAGAACATCGTGGAGACTCCATCTGATGCTACTAAAAATGTTTTTAGTTCTGATTGTGTACCTTTAGGCGTAGTCACCAGAAGAGGAACCGTGAGGAACTCTTCCAAATGAATACAAAGACACCAATAAAAATCTGAAATGTGAGCATCACACCAAAGGGTTATGGATCCAGGGGTGGCCAGTGGTAGCTAGTCATTCATTCATCATAGTCCAATCACCATGTAACATGTGAAGGCAGATGTTGATTGTCTAAGAATAGGATAACATGGTGACAATATGACCAGTCCAGTCAACATCTGCCTTTACATGTTCCATAGTGATAGGATGAAAGTGACTGCGTTACCTTTGTGGATATAAATTCTGGGGTATATTCCCGCCACCTTTACCTGGAGAAATGAGAACCCTCACAGACGTAGAGTCCAATGGTACTTTTTTCTTCTTTAGAAGTGCAAAGGTAACAATGTTCCCTCTTCGTCAGGGCTTCAAATGAGCATACTTTCTCTCCAACTAGCTGTTGAAGGATATTTTTTGAGTTGAGGGGCCCTCGATTAACCCTTATGAGTTCTTCACTCTATTTAAACCAGCACTTGAAGCCCTGATGAAGGGGAAAAGCCAACATTTGGGCTTCAAAGGTTAAATAAATACTCTTGGACTCCTAAACCTTCAGTTTGGTGTCCTTGTTTTTTCCTTTGCCTTCCCATATTCCCCCAAGGCGACTTTATGGCTCCTTATTTTAAGAGAGCAACCCACTACTCATTGTACTAAAGCAGTGGTCTCCAAACTGTGGTCCGTGGATCAGATACTGCTTTTTTCTTGCATCTATACAGCCCTTGGGGTACCGTTCCTCCCACTGACACCAATGATGGGGTGCTATATCTTCCACTGACACCAATGATGGGGTGCTATTCCTTCCACTGACACCACCAATGGGGCACTATTCCTCCCACCGATACCAATGATGGGACACTATTCCTCCCACTGATACCAATGATGGGGCACTATTCCTCCCACTGACACCAATGATGGGGCACTATTCCTCCCACTGACACCAATAATGGGACACTATTCCTCCCACTGACACCAATGATGGGACACTATTCCTCCCACTGACACCAATGATGGGGCACTATTCCTCCCACTGACACCAATGATGGGGCACTATTCCTCCCACTGACACCAATGATGGGACACTATTCCTCCCACTGACACCAATGATGGGGCACTATTCCTCCCACAGATACCAATGATGGGGCACTATTCCTCCCACTGACACCAATGATGGGGCACTATTCCTCCCACAGATACCAATGATGGGGCACTATTCCTCCCACTGACACCAATGATGGGACACTATTCCTCCCCACTGATACCAATGATGGGGCACTATTCCTCCCACTGATACCAATGATGGGGCACTATTCCCCCCCACTGATACCAATGATGGGGCACTATTCCTCCCACTGATACCAATGATGGGGCACTATTCCTCCCACTCACACCAATGATGGGGCATTATTCCTCCCACTGATACCAATGATGGGGCATTATTCCTCCCACTGACACCAATGATGGGGGCACTATTCCTCCCACTCACACCAATGATGGGGCACTATTCCTCCCACTGACACCAATGATGGGCCATTATTCCTCCCACTGACACCAATGATGGGCCACTATTCCTCCCACTGACACCAATGATGGGGCACTATTCCTCCCACTCACACTAATGATGGGGCACTATTTCTCCCACTGACACCAATGATGGGGCACTATTCCTCCCACTGACACCAATGATGGGGCACTATTCCTCCCACTGATACCAATGATGGGGCACTATTCCTCCCACTGACACCAATGATGGGGCACTATTCCACCACATTCAAAACCTCCATTAAAAACCTGAAATATGGCAACCTTTCTACCCAAAACTAAAAAAAGAAGCTGAACTTCCATTGTAAATGATAAACATCCAGTGCACAGTTTGTGATAGAAGCTCAGGCTGGAACCTTCCACCAACAAACCCAACAAAATTCTCTTGAATATTATTTTCTGCCTTAAACTGGTGGATTACCATTTTTTTTTTTTTTTAAACGGGGGTGGGGGTAAATAAAAAAAAAATGTTTTTGCATCTCAGTGGTGCTGATGATCTCCCGAAGCCTCTTTGCAGCCACTCCCTGAAATGGCCACTCGTAGTCTCCGTTGGAAGCCCGTGTATCAGGGTGACAACACAGGAGCACAACTGGAAGATAGGGATACAGCGTTGTCACCCTATAACAGGAAGGAAAATAGGGTGACAACGCTCTGTTCTAGTTGTGCTCCTTTGTTGTCACCCAGGTGATCCCGCCATGAAGATCCTTGCTCAGGCGCTTCCTGTTATAGGCTGACAATGTTCTGTCCCCGTCTCCCAATTGTGTTTCTGTGTTGTCACCCAGGTGATCCCGCCATGAAGATCCAGGTGACCATGCTCTGTCCCGGTCTCCCAATTGTGTTTCTGTGTTGTCACCCTGGTGATCCCACACATGAAGATCCTTGCTCAGGCACTTCCTGTTATAGGGTGACAATGCGCTATCCCTGTTTCCCAATTTTGCTCCTATGTTGTCACCCTGGTGATCCTGCCACGAAGATCCTTGCTCAGCCACTTCCTATTATAGGGTGAAAAAAGGTTCAGGGACTTCTTTTCATTGACATAAAAGGGATGCCCTGCACGCAACGCGCAAGGACGTGTGCGCGGGCTCGGTAGCGCCTGTAGAACCACGTGCAGGAACGCGCACGTGAGCGCTCACGCCATGCCGTTCAGGGCGGCTTTTGAAAAAGAGTCAGGGACTTCTTTTCCATGTTTCTCGCACATAAGGCAGTCTTTTGAAATGAATGGGCTGCCCTACATGCAAAACGCGGGCACGTGTGCGCACGCTCATTTGCACCTGTAGGTGTAAACCTAGCCCCATGGCTGGCTACCAATCAAACTAGGTTCCACCCTACCCTAGCTTGACTGGGGGGGGGGGGGTGTGCATGAAAGGTAAGACCTGAAACCTCATGGGTTAGGGAAACCTTTGGCCTTTTCACCTTGGGTTGCTGAAGGACCTTATCCCGGACCAGCCCCCAAGGAGCCGTCAGCTCCCGTGCAATGAAGACATTTTCGAAGCATGAGGTTAGGCTGAATACAAGGTTCTGCCAGACTAAACTTTGTAGCAGAGTTATTTCCTCCTCAGATTGCTCTGTTTACGGGGAGTCTCTGCGTCTTCCCCCCATTATGGGGGGACATTCAGAGTTTATTTCCCAGATGTTGGGGGTCACCGGGACACACAGCTGGAGGTCAAGGCCTCGATTGGAGAGTCCCATGACTGGTGACCAATCCCACTAGGTTCCACCCTTCCCTAGCTTGACGGGGGGGGGGTGTGCATGAAAGGTAAGACCTGAAACCTCATGGCTTAGGGAAACCTTTGGCCGTTTCACCTTGGGTTTCTGAAGGACCTTATCCTGGACCAGCCCCCAAGGAGCCGTCAGCTCTCGTGCAATGAAGACATTTCCGAAGCGTGAGTTTAGGCTGAATACAAGGTTCTGCCAGACTAAACACTGTAGCGGAGTTATTTCCTCCTCAGATTGCTCTGTTTACGGGGAGTCCTGTTACGGGGGACATTTAGAGTTTATTTCCCAGATGTTGGGGGTCACCGGGACACACAGCTGGAGGTCACGGCCCCGATTGGAGACTCCTGGCGATATCGGCGAGGATACAACGGCTACAAGATGTCAAGATGTGCAGCCGGGGAGGAACTGCACACCAGAGAGCCGGGCCGAGGGTCGGATGTTATTCTGGATTGTTTCTGGGATTTTCCTTTCCTGTCAGACATTACACTCGGGGGACGAACGCTCAAGGCCAATAACATCAGCTGTAAAGTGTAGCCGGTCTTCTCGCTTTACATCATTACATCTGTCCGTGTGCTTAAAACTGGCTCTTACTAACATTTCCTCATTTATTTCATCCGTCATACACCAAACAAATGATACAATCCAGCCAACAAATACTCGTCATGTGCTATAGCAGGGGTTGTGTCCTTCTCACATAAAGATGAAGCCTAATCTGGTCCTCCTCCCCCCCCCACCTCCCTCATCAACATGATAAAACCTTTCGTTTTCATCACATACCTTATTGTATACCTAGTGATGCCATCACTGGGTCTCTGTGCTTCTCTATGCAATGCAGGCAGATCGTGGCTGGTGGTGGGGGGCTGGAAGGGTGCTTTACACAGGTCCCGAAAACATCACAGCACTCCTGCCTAAGTACTCTCCTCAGGAGCCCTCGGCTCTGATGAAAGCAGTGGGCTGGCTCTTGGGATGATCTGTGCAAATAGCATAAGAGAGTACGGAATGCGCAAGTCCAGCTTTTGTTAAAGAACACATCAGTGACACATTTCATAACAAAAACACCTGTATGTCAATTTATTGCCAGTTTTTATCTCCTTCCCCATATTTCACCTCAACAATATTCATCAGGGTTGTTTATAGAGCTGATAACGAATGTTGAAGGACAAACAGCTCTGGCCCAATTAAAGTGATTTAGATGACCAAATTTGAATCCGAATTTCCATATCAACTTCTGCTGTTTCCTGAGCTCCCATAGCTTGACTGCCAGTGCCACCAGATCCACCCTTCCATTGCATGACTGCTACTCCCACCGGGCCCTACCCGTCCTTAGCTTGACTGCCAGTCCCACCAGGTCCAACTCTTCCTTAGCTTGACTGCCACTCCCACCAGGTCCACCCTTTCTTAGATTGACTGCCAGTCCCACCCTTTCTTTGCTTGACGGACAATCCCAACAAGTCTCACCCTTCCTTAGGTTGAGTGCCACTGCCACCAGGTCCTACCCATCCTTAGATCAACTGCCAGTCCCACCCTTCCTTTGCTTGACTGCCAGTCCCACCAAGTCCTACCCTTCCTTAGCTTGACTACCACTAGGTCCTACCCATCCTTAGATCAACTGCCAGTCCCACCCTTCCTTTGCTTGACTGCCAGTCCCACCAAGTCCTACCCTTCCTTAGCTTGACTGCCACCAGGTGCTACCCATCCTTAGATTGACTGCCAGTGTCACCAGGTCCTACCCTTCCTTAGCTTGACTACCAGTGACATCAGGTTCCATTGTTCCTTAGACTGACTGCCAGTCCAACCACATTCCTCCCTTCCTTAGCTTGACTCCAGTCCCACTAGATTCCATCCTTCCTTAGCTTGACTGCCAGTTCCAGCAGGTTCCACCCTTTCTTAGATTGACTCCAGTGCCACCAGCTTCCACTCTTCCTTAGCTTGACTCCAGTCCCACCAGGTTCCACTCTTCCTTAGCTAGACTCCAGTCTAACCAGGTCCCACCCTTCCTTAGCTTTACTGCAAGTGCCACCAGATCCCATCCTTCCTTAGATTGATTGCCAGTTCCACCACAGTCCACCCTTCCTTTGCTTGACTGCCAGTCCAACCAAGTCCTACCCTTCCTTAGCTTGACTGCCACCAGGTCCTACCCATCCTTAGACTGACTGCCAGTGTCACCAGGTCCCACCCTTCTTTAGCTTGACTGCCAGTGACATCAGGTTCCATCGTTCCTTAGACTGACTGCCAGTCCAACCACGTTCCTCCCTGTCCCTTCCTTAGCTTGACTCCAGTCCCACTAGATTCCACCCTTCCTTAGCTTGACTGCCAGTCCCACCAGGTTCCACCCTTTCTTAGATTGACTCCAGTGCCACCAGCTTCCACTCTTCCTTAGCATGACTCCAGTCCCACCAGGTTCCACTCTTCCTTAGATTGATTGCCAGTCCCACCACATTCCACCCTTTCTTAGCTTGACTCCAGTCTAACCATGTCCCACCCTTCCTTAGCTTTACTGCAAGTGCCACCAGATCCCATCCTTCCTTAGATTGATTGCCAGTTCTACCACCATCCACCATTCCTTAGCTTGACTGCCAGTGCCACCAGATCCTATCCTTTCTTAACTTGACTGCCAGTGCCACCAGGTCCCATCCTTTCTTAGACTGACTGCCAGTGCCACCAAGTCCCATCCTTTCTTAGACTGACTGCCAGTGCCACCAGGTCCCATCCTTTCTTAGACTGACTGCCAGTGCCACCAGGTCCAATCCTTTCTTAGATTGGCTGCAAGACCCATCAGGTCCCATCCTGCCTACATGCACTCACTCAAGCCTAGCTCCAGACCAACTTCCTGATGGTAACATTAGTGGACCATGCTTAGCACGACTGTCTATAGATGCCACTGAAAGCCTATGTAACAGGGTGACAACACATGAGCCCAAATGGCTGCCAATCATCACATTAAAAAAGGAAGTGCCTAAACAAGCACCTTCAAGGCAGGATCCCCGGTTATTGCTACAGGGAAAATGCACATTTATAATTTGAAATGATAGGAACATGTGAAGCTTCCAAAGGATTTGAAGGATTAGGTTTACAGCTACTTTAACCTTTAGCTGTTTGTATCCATAATGTAAAATCTCCGCTGGGTTGTAAACTTTACTAGAGGACTCCTATAGAGAAGTATGCTGGTTTCCATATGAGCGGAATTCCCCTGAAACCAACACAGATTTACAACTGCTAAACAGCTTTGTGCTGCTGCGGGAATCCAAGAATGCATTCCTATTTGTCGGTGTAGGGTTGAAACCCCCCCCCGGGGCGATACAGGTTGACTAAATGTGGAAGATAACCCACCCCTGCAAATCCCAGTACATGTGCACTATGGACTCCGCCCCATGAGGACTGGCACATGGTGCAATGGTAGTGGATTGCAGCCAATGCATTTATTTGGAGTTGTATTGGATTACCACCCAGGGGTATACTATGTGATGTTGGCAGGTCATTGGTCCCTGATCGTTAATTTATGGTCCCTGTACAACCACAAGTCCAATAATCGCCCCATTGGCTAAATAGAGTAAGGACTTGACTGGTTGGTCAACCTATAACAGTAGGTGCCTAACTAAAGACAGGATCACTGGGGATTCTTTAATGAAAATGATTTTTAGGTGACATTATCGTGTTAGAGATAATATAAGATTTTAGTGTTTGGGTTGACATCTACTTTGATTTAAATACATCATGAGACAGAAATATGGCTGCCTGGCCTCCTTTTGCAAATGCTGGTTCCTCAGTTATTATGCTGACCCTTTAGGTTTTAATGTTTTCTAGATGTCTGCAGATCAGGTAAGTTGAAGATAAGTCAGAAGTCCTGATCTACATTTTAGATTCAGGTGAGTGAAATGAAACCAGAGGGTCAGCAGGATGGCCTTTTCAGATGAGACCTCAAGTATAGCAGCTCCCATGTTTCCCTCATGACAGCTGTCCTTCAACCTGCCAGCACTCCAAACCACATCTCTTTAACGTCTACTTTTTGCACATAAGGTCCCTCCAGAAGTGGCTAGTAGTTCCTTAATTGGCGAGTAGAGGTGGATGTACCTCCTGCCTGATGGTTCTGGAATCATTGCCACTTGGCACAGCCATAGGCATGAGACCAGTGGAGCTTCTCCTCTTGTTATCACTGAATGACCATCAATGTAAGGAGCATCCATCCCCTTGACCATCAATGTAAGGAGCATTTGTCTCACTGGCCACCAATGTAAGGGACATTCTTCCCACTGATCACCAATGTAGGGAACATTCTTCCCACTGATCACCAATGTAAGGGACATTCTTCCCACTGATCACCAATGTAAGGGACATTCTTCCCACTGATCACCAATGTAAGGAACATTCTTCCCACTGATAACCAATGTAGGGAACAGTCTTCCCACTGGCCACCAATGTAAGGAACATTCTTCCCACTAATAACCAATGTAGGGAACATTCTTCCCACTGGCCACCAATGTAAGGAGCATCCTTTCCATTGACCATCAATGTAAAGAGCCTCCTTGCCACTGACCTCCAATGTTTTGAGGCACTACACTGACCACCCTTGCAAATGGCATTCCTTTCACCAGTTTAGGGGTGCTCCTCTTGCTGACCAACATTGTGTTGTGGCTAATATAACCAGAGCTGTCAATATAATCATTTTTAGCAGGGGTTCACTGAGAATTGACAAAGGTTCCTTGGTTAGAAGGCTGATAAAGGATGATGTCCCTGTGCTCAAAATGGTAGCCTCCAATGGGGCCAGCCAGATTATATAATAATAAAACCCATGTTTGCTTATTTCAGTCTAACTATGCACAAAATAAAACAAGCCTTATGGAGCATAGAGTGCATATGAATGAAAATATACCAATTCATATGGATCAGTGGACACAATTTAAATAATTATTTTCCATTTTTGATCATCTGAAAAAATATATATCCCATCAAAATCGATATTTTGCATTTGTGTAGATAATGAGAGGACTGAATCATACACCAGCTTTTTATATCTCACGGAGACTGGAAAGTATTTCTACTTGAGGTCCCAGGTCTGCCCACTTCCTGATCTTTTTAATAATGGAGACTAATTTGGAAGAAATACTTCTTTCAATTTGACTCTAAGGAAGGGCCTTCAAGACCAAGAACCAGGCATGGAGATCTACCAGCCCGTGACCCATATTGACCTAAGAAGCAAGTGTGTAATTAAGCCCACCAAAATGCCCTCCTCATTTTAGGTGGATATTCCACCAACTTGGCTTACTCATTTTAGCTGGACCTTCCACCAACACTCCCTTCTCGTTTTAGGTGGAAAGCCCACCAACATGCCCTCCTCATTTTAGGTGAAAAGCCCACCAACATGCCCTCTTTATTTTAGGTGCACGGTCCATCAACATCCCCTCCTCATTTTAGGTGGACAGCCCACCAACATGCCCTCTTTATTTTAGGTGTACAGTAAACCAACATGCTCTCCTTATTTTAGGTGGACAGTCCACCGACATGCCCTTCTCATTTTAAATGGAAAGCCCATCAATATGCCCTTCTCATTTTAGGTGGAAAGCCCACCAACATGCCTTTTTCGATTTAGGTGGAAAGACCATAAACATGCCCTTCTCATTTTTGGTGGAAAGCTCACCAACATTCCCTCAGTATTTTAGGTGGACAGCCCATCAACATCCCCTCCTCATTTTAGGTGGACAACCCACCAACATCCCCTCCTCATTTTAGGTGGACAGCCCATCAACATGCCCTTCTCGTTTTAAGTGGAAAGCCCACCAACATGCCTTTCTCGATTTAGGTGGAAAGACCATAAACATGCCCTTCTCATTTTTGGTGGAAAGCTCACCAACATTCCCTCAGTATTTTAGGTGGACAGCCCATCAACATCCCTTCCTCATTTTAGGTGGACAACCCACCAACATCCCCTCCTCGTTTTAGGCGGACAACCCACCAATATGACCTCCTCATTTTAGGTGGACGGACCCTTAAAATCATATGTGGACAGCAAATATCTCCTCATCTTAGGTTCCTTTTAGCATCCTCTAGCTGTTAAATTTAAGTTTCGGGGTCACCCACAGCCTAGGTCTACCATGGTGGTCCTGGGTTCTGTAGATTTTGCAACATTCTGTATAAGATCTGAGTTTATACGTCCCCTGACACACAGATGTTACGCTGTATGACGGTACCTAAAATGTTGATTATCTCAAACAGAATTAATAAATAGAATCCCATAAAATAATTTTTTTTTTTTTTATACATGTGTGATATCTCAAGTGATTTATTTTTGAAATTTTTTGCACATTCTGATTTTGTGGCTCGTGATGCCTGTTGATTTTGTAACCAGCGATTACTGGAACTTTCCCGCTGCTAGATGTATGGTCATAACATCTACACGGGAAACCTTTTTTTCGTCACATCTCCTTTCTGCTTGTAAACCTGCCGTGACCATGTTAGAATATCATTTTTGTTGTTCACCTTAGAACGCTGCCACCACTTGGCCAGACTCTGCTTAATAAAAACGGACCGGCTTTTCAAACAGCGTGACCAAGAATACATTCAGGGCAGCGATAAAGCACTTAGCGTCTACTATAAGTAAGGCTCACTGGTAGTTACCGTAGTTACCAGCGGGCTCTTCCTACTGTGAATTTCACTAACCACGGAGTGCCGCGTATTAGCTGGCCAGGCGTTTTCTCCACACTTTGTCTTAACGATACCGGACCACCCCAATCTTACTCTGCCTCACATTTTGCAACTGTTTTAACACAAGCATCATTTCAAGGCCACTGACACAGAACCCTTCTCAAAGTTGTGTCTCACCGGCCCTCTAACCCGCAGGACTCGTCGTGTTTTCACCATGCTGTGTCATGGTTGACTGCTGCCGCCGAGGGCGATCTTCCCTTTGCCTTCAGGTCGCAGGAAAAGGGCCAAACCCTTTTTTTTTTTATTGAAAGACTTATTCCAACCTTCTGAGTTTTCAGAAAGCACTTCTGCTCGTTCACTCTTCACGCGCCGACGTTTCATCCATGCCTGGCATGGCCTCCAAGCCCACCCTGTTTTGCACAGCCGAGAAAGAGGCCATGGTGTGGAGCAGCATCAGCACCAACACGCACAGCTTTAGTCTGGTGTTTCCGAGACGAGATCCCGCTGAGACCGGCAGCAGAGACGGTTTATGATGGTGATGGTACGGATGCAAGTGATGGTGCCTATGGTGGGGGTGCTGGTAGTGGCGACTGCGGTGTTGGTAGTACATGGATTGGGGGTTCGAAGATTTGGATGTGTTGTGGGCACCGCTTCCCGTATTCTTGCAGGAATGCCATCGGACATCACAACAAACTGCATCTGTGTTAGACATATGGTTTTCTAGCAGATCTGCTGCAAATAGAAAAGATAAATAAAAAAAGATTCAGTAAGCATCAAGATATGATCTATAAGAAACTCAGAGTGCAGCTGCAGAGATATTTTCTAAAGTAATGTTCACAAAAATACGCTATATGGCCAAATATTCTGTGAACACCCGTCCATCTCACTTATATGACTTTGTAGGACATCCATACAAAAAAGATGGGTATTATTATGGATTTGCCCCCCCCCTCCATTGTAGTTATAACATCCTCCAATCTTCTGTTCATTTGTGGGTCAGGTACTGATGCTAAATTAGACGACCTGGCTCACATGTTGGGCCTCACGTTGGGCGCCAAAAAAGAAAAAGAAACCTGACTCACATTCGGCATTCCAATTCACCCCCAATGTATTCAGTAGGGATGAGGTCAGGGCTCTGTGCAGGACACTCGAGTTCCACCTCACCAAACTGGTCACACCATGTCTTTATGGAGCTGGCTTTGTACACAGGGGTACAGTCATGATGGAACAGAAAAGGATCTTCACCAAACTGTTACGACAAGGTTGGAAGAGCACAATTGTCTACAATGTCTTTGTACGATGGAGTATAAACAGGACCCTTCACTGGACTGCTAAGAATGTCTGCTGTGATTGACCTCTATAACTCAAACTTGCTGAACACCTTTGGGATGCGAAGGTACTGATGTTGGATGAGAAGACTTTATACCAAAGATCTTCCAAAAGTACAGTTGAGATCACGGCTTTCTGCAGGACACTCAAGTTCCTTCATGACTTCAAACCTACTTAACACCTTTGGGATGGGAAGACCTCATCCCAAAGATGTTCCGTAGGGTTGAGGGCAGGTACTGATGCTGGATTAGAGGACCTTATACCAAAGGACTTCCAAAAGTAGAGTTGAGGTCAGGGCTTTCTGCAGGACCCTCAAGTTCCTCCATGACCTCAAACCTTTTAAACACCAAATCCCAAAGCTGTAGGGCAGGTACTAATGTTAGATGAGAAGATCGGATCCCAAAGATCTACCAAAAGTAGGGTTGAGGTTTGGGCTCTGTGCAGGACACTCGAGTTCCTCCACACCAAACTGGTCAAACCGTGTGTACAACACAGTGGCTTTGCCTTGTTAGCCTACAACACAGTGGCTTAGCTTGGTTGGCATACAACACAATGAATTAGCATGGTAGACTAACAACACAGCGGCTTAGCATTGTTGGCCTACAACACAGTGGCTTGCCATGGTTGGCCTACAACACAGTGACTTAACATGGTTGGCCTACAACATAGTGACTTAGCATGGTTGGCCTACAACACAGTGGCTTTGCATTGTTGGCCCTACAACACAGTGACTTAGCATAGTCGGCCTACAACACAGTGGGTTAGCATGGTCGGCCTACAACACAGTGGGTTAGCATGGTGGGCCTACAACACAGTGGCTTAGCATGGTCAGCCTAAAACACAGTGACTTAGCATGGTCGGCCAACAACAAAGTGGCTTAGCATGGGTTGGCCTACAACACAGTGACTTAGCATGGTTGGCCTACAACACAGTGGCTTAGCATTGTTGGCCTACAACACAGTGATTTAGCATTGTTGGCCTACAGCACAGTGGCTTAGTATTGTTGGCCTACAACACAGTGAATTAGCATGGTTGGCCTACAACACAATGACTTAACATGGTTGGCCTACAACATAGTGACTTAGCATGGTTGGCCTACAACACAGTGGCTTTGCATTGTTGGCCCTACAACACAGTGGCTTAGCATGGTTGACCTACAACACAGTGGCTTTGCATTGTTGGCCCTACAACACAGTGACTTAGCACGGTTGGCCTACAGCACAGTGGCTTGGCATGGTTGGCCTATAACACAGTGACTAAGCATAGTTGGCCTGCAACACAGTGATTTAGCATTATTGGCCTACCTCACAGTGACTTAGGATTGCTGGCCTACAACACAGTGACTTAGCATTGTTGGTCTACAATACAGTGGCTTAGCATTGTTGTCCTACAACACAGTGGCTTAGCATGGTCAGCCTACAACACAGTGACTTAGCATGGTCGGCCTACAACACAGTGGCTTAGCATGGGTTGGCCTACAACACAGTGACTTAGCATGGTCGACCTACAACAGAGTGGCTTAGCATGGTTGGAGTACAACACAGTGGCTTAGCATTGTTTGCCTACAACACAGTGACTTAGCATGGTTGGCCTACAACACAATGACTTAACATGGTTGGCCTACAACACAATGACTTAACATGGTTGGCCTACAACATAGTGACTTAGCATGGTTGGCCTACAACACAGTGGCTTTGCATTGTTGGCCCTACAACACAGTGGCTTAGCATGGTTGGCCTACAACACAGTGGCTTAGCATGGTTGACCTACAACACAGTGACTTAGCACGGTTGGCCTACAGCACAGTGGCTTGGCATGGTTGGCCTATAACACAGTGACTAAGCATGGTTGGCCTACAACACAGTGATTTAGCATTATTGGCCTACCTCACAGTGACTTAGGATTGCTGGCCTACAACACAGTGACTTAGCATTGTTGGTCTACAATACAGTGGCTTAGCATTGTTGGCCTACAACACAGTGGCTTAGCATGGTCGGCCTACAACACAGTGGCTTAGCATGGGTTGGCCTACAACACAGTGACTTAGCATGGTCGACCTACAACAGAGTGGCTTAGCATGGTTGGCCTACAACACAGTGACTTAGCATGGTTGGCCTACAACACAATGACTTAACATGGTTGGCCTACAACACAATGACTTAACATGGTTGGCCTACAACACAGTGACTTAGGATCATTGGCCTACAACACAGTGACTTAGGATCGTTGGCCTACAACACAGTGACTTAGCATTGCTGGCCTACAACACAGTGGCTTAGCATGGTTGGCCTACAACGGGAAATTTCAAATAGATTCACAAAAAATACAGTGAGGAATGATGCCAGATATAAAAAAAAAGATTTGGGGTGTTCATACATTTATTATTCTTTTTTAATGAGTACATACTGCATTATCCAGGTCTTTGTCGATAGTTCAGCTATATGTTTGACAAATACAAACTGAAAATATCCCCCCCATTACAGCCCTCTAACTGATCTTTGAGGCCCCTTCATCAACATGGCCAAATGGTCTGCTCCACACTGTACGCAGACAAGTCTGGAAGGAGAAGATGGATGTCTATGTGGGTTCTGCTGAAAACATACAAGTTCAGTATTCTGTTTTAGTAGCTAATTTATTTATTTTGATAAACTATATAATCTGTGGGCTCAAAAACTATTCCCCTATGGGAATCTTCCCTCGCATACTCTTACCTGAACAGATGAAGCCAGGTAACCCTCCATAGATTAGGTCGTCATTGTCAGGTAGTATGAAGGGACAGCGGGTTTGCACCTCCAGGCAATACTGCTTGCAAGGTATGCCGTTGCGACACTGTCGTTGTGTAACGTTGAAATACTCTGAGCACAGCCAGGCTTTGTAGACAGCCTAAGGAGAAAGGAGAACAGAGGGGTGTCATCATGACCGAATAATAATTATTTCCACTTTTGACACATGATAATCTTGTAAGCATCAATGAGTCTTTCTGTAAACAGAGTTTTTACACTTTATGGCCAAACCCTTGTGGACACCTGGCCATCACACCATATGACCTCATTGGGCCATTCCATTCCGAAACCATTGTCATTAATATGGAATTTCTTCCCTTACCCATGGCCATCGTTATGCAGTTTCGCCCGTGGTGGAATTACCATCCTTCACACTTTTGGGAAGACTTTACACAAGATTTTGGGGGTTGTGGGAATTTGTATCCATTTGTGAGGTCAGGTACTGATTTTGGATGAGAAGACCTGGCTCAAAATTAGCGTTCCAATTCATCCCAAAGGTGTTTAGTAGGGTTGAGGTCAGGACTCCGTGAAGGACACTCGAGTTCCTCTATGATCTCAAACCTACTGAACACCTCTGGGATAAGTGGTCCTCATCCCAAAGGTGTTCCGTAGGGTTAAGGGTGGGTACTGTTGGATGTTTAATGAGAAGACCTTATACCAAAGGTCATCCAAAAGTAGGGTTGAGTTCAGGGTTCCTCCACACAGGTCATACCTTGTTTTTATGGAGCTGGCTTTGTACACAGGGGGAGCACAGTCATACTAGAACAGAAAAGGGTCTTCACCAAACTGTTACCACAAGGTTGGAAGAGTAAAATTGACTACAATGTCTTTGTATGATGGAGGATTACCAAAACCCTTCACTAGACAGCTAAGAATGTCTGCTGTGATTGACATCTATAATATACTCTGAGCAGCAAATACATTATCTCCACAATTCCCGGAGCGATCCATAGATTTTTTATGGCATATAAGACCACAGTAGTGCACACGTTGGTTGCAGTGTAATGGGGACTCTGTATACAATCACAGTGTGAAGGTTCTATGGGCTAGAGGATCATTTTGTGGCAGTTCATTGAATTTTAAAGGTAAGTATCTCTTCCTAAGTATACAAAGTATCAGTCATGGCCATAACATTAAAGAGGAACTTCACTGTATCTGAGCATCAGAAAATCAAACACATTATTTCATTCATTTTAAATCCTCAAAGCAAACTCCTCCATCCATTCATCCTTCCACTCCCCCATCCATCCTTCCACTCCCCCATTCATTCATCCTTCCACTCCCCCATTCATTCATCCTTCCACTCCCCCATCCATCCTTCCACTCCCCCATCCATTCATCCTTCCACTCCCCCATTCATTCATCCTTCCACTCCCCCATTCATTCATCCTTCCACTCCCCCATTCATTCATCCCTTCACTCCCCCATTCATCCTTCCACTCCCCCATCCATCCTTCCACTCCCCCATCCATCCTTCCACTCCCCCATTCATTCATCCTTCCACTCCCCCATCCATCCTCCCACTCCCCCATCCATTCATCCTTCCACTCTCCCATTCATTCATCCTTCCACTCCCCCATCCATCCTTCCACTCCCCCATCCATCCATCCATCCATCCTTCCACTCCCCCATCCATCCTTCCACTCCCCCATCCATTCATCCTTCCACACCCCCATCCATCCTTCCACTCCCCCATCTATCCTTCCACTCCCCCATCCATCCTTCCACTCCCCCATTCATTCATCCTTCCACTCCCCCATACATTCATCCTTCCACTCCCCCATCTATCCTTCCACTCCCCCATCCATCCATCCATCCATCCATCCATCCATCCATCCTTCCACTCCCCCATCCATCCTTCCACTCCCCCATCCATTCATCCTTCCACTCCCCCATTCATTCATCCTTCCACTCCCCCATCCATCCTTCCACTCCCCCATCCATTCATCCTTCCACTCCCCCATTCATTCATCCTTCCACTCCCCCATCCATCCTTCCACTCCCCCATTCATTCATCCTTGCACTCCCACATCCATCCATCCATCCTTCCACTCCCCCATCCATCTTTCCACTCCCCCATCCATCCTTCCACTCCCCCATTCATTCATCCTTGCACTCCCACATCCATCCATCCTTCCACTCCCCCATCCATCCATCTTTCCATTCCCCCATCCATCCATCTTTCCATTCCCCCATCCATCCTTCCACTCCCCCATCCATCCTTCCACTCCCCCATTAATTCATCCTTCCACTCCCCCCATCCATCCTTCCACTCCCCCATCCATTCATCCTTCCACTCCCCCATTCATTCATCCTTCCACTCCCCCATTCATTCATCCTTCCACTCCCCCATCCATCCTTCCACTCCCCCATTCATTCATCCTTCCACTCCCCCATACATTCATCCTTCCACTCCCCCATTCATTCATCCTTCCACTCCCCCATCCATCCTTCCACTCCCCCATCCATTCATCCTTCCACTCCCCCATTCATTCATCCTTCCACTCCCCCATCCATCCTTCCACTCCCCCATTCATTCATCCTTGCACTCCCACATCCATCCATCCTTCCACTCCCCCATTCATTCATCCTTCCACTCCCCCATCCATTCATCCTTCCACTCCCCCATTCATTCATCCTTCCACTCCCCCATCCATCCTTCCACTCCCCCATTCATTCATCCTTGCACTCCCACATCCATCCATCCATCCTTCCACTCCCCCATCCATCTTTCCACTCCCCCATACATCCTTCCACTCCTCCATCCATCCTTCCACTCCCCCATCCATTCATCCTTCCACTCCCCCATTCATTCATCCTTCCACTCCCCCATTCATTCATCCTTCCACTCCCCCATCCATCCTTCCACTCCCCCATTCATTCATCCTTGCACTCCCCCATTCATTCATCCTTCCACTCCCCCATCCATCCATCCTTCCACTCCCCCATTCATTCATCCTTGCACTCCCACATCCATCCATCCTTCCACTCCCCCATCCATCCATCTTTCCATTCCCCCATCCATCCATCTTTCCATTCCCCCATCCATCCTTCCACTCCCCCATCCATCCTTCCACTCCCCCATCCATTCATCCTTCCACTCCCCCATTAATTCATCCTTCCACTCCCCCCATCCATCCTTCCACTCCCCCATCCATAAATCCTTCCACTCCCCCATTCATTTATCCTTCCACTCCCCCATCCATTCATCCTTCTACCCCCCCATCCATTCATCCTTCCACTCCCCCATCCATTCATCCTCCCACTCCCCCATCCATCCTTCCACTCCCCCATTCATTCATCCTTCCACTCCCCCATCCATCCTTCCACTCCCCCATTCATTCATCCTTCCACTCCCCCATCCATCCTTCCACTCCCCCATTCATTCATCCTTGCACTCCCACATCCATCCTTCCACTCCCCCATCCATTCATCTTTCCACTCCCCCATTAATTCATCCTTCCACTCCCCCCATCCATCCTTCCACTCCCCCATTAATTCATCCTTCTACTTCCCCATCCATCCTTCCACTCCCCCATCCATCCATCCATGTCTCCATCCTTCCATTGAAAAAAATTGAAAAAGTATAAAACAAATAAATATAATGTCCCTTTCTATCTAAATCTAATTACTATTGCTAGCAGTATGAGGATTACACATGGTACCTGGTGACTGAGGGGCAATTCACACTCACAGTCCCCCCCCCCTCCACACAGTACAGAGCCCCCCTCAGTACACGGCCCCCCAAATCACAGCCCCCCACAGAAAACAGAGCCCCCACACACACAGTACAGGGCCCCCCACTGCACAGCCCCCCACATAGCACAGAGCCCCCCTCAGTACACAGCCCCCCTCAGTACACAGCCCCCCTCAGTACAGAGCCCCCCTCAGTACACAGCCCCCCTCAGTACACAGCCCCCCAAATCACAGCCCCCCACACAACACAGAGCCCCCACACACACAGTACAGAGCCCCCCTCAGTACACGGCCCCCCAAATCACAGCCCCCCACACAACACAGAGCCCCCACACACACAGTACAGGACCCCCACTGCACAGCCCCCCACACAGCACAGAGCCCCCCTCACTACACAGCCCCCCTCAGTACAGAGCCCCCCTCAGTACACAGCCCCCCTCAGTACACAGCCCCCCTCAGTACACAGCCAATCAAAGCACAGAGCCCCCATCAGTACAGATCCCCCATCAGTACAGGGCCCCCCACTGCACAGCCCCCCACATAGCACAGAGCCCCCCTCAGTACACAGCCCCCCTCAGTACACAGCCCCCCTCAGTACACAGCCCCCCTCAGTACACAGCCCCCCAAATCACAGCCCCCCACACAACACAGAGCCCCCCCACACACAGTACAGAGCCCCCCTCAGTACACGGCCCCCCAAATCACAGCCCCCCACACAACACAGAGCCTCCACACACACAGTACAGGACCCCCACTGCACAGCCCCCCACACAGCACAGAGCCCCCCTCACTACACAGCCCCCCTCAGTACAGAGCCCCCCTCAGTACACAGCCCCCCTCAGTACACAGCCTCCCTCAGTACAGAGCCAATCAAAGCACAGAGCCCCCATCAGTACAGATCCCCCATCAGTACAGGGCCCCCCAAAACACAGCCTTCCCCACACACAGTACAGGGCCCCCCACGCACAGCCCCTCACACAGTACAGAGCCCCCCTCAGTACACAGCCCCCCTAAGAACAGAGCCCCCCTTAGTACAGAGCCCCCCTAAGTACAGAGGCCCCCTCAGTACAGAGACAACCAAAGCACAGAGCCCCCATCAGTACAGAGCCCCTCAAAGCACAGAGCCCCTCTTAGTACAGAGCTCCTCAAAGCACAGGCCCCCCCACTGCACAGCCCCCCAAAGCACAGAGCCCTTCTAAGTACAGAGCCCCTCAAAGCACAGCCCTCCCCCAAGCACAGACCCCCCACAGCACAGCCCCCTTCAACACAGTACAGAGCCCCCCAAAGCACAGCCCTCCCCCACACAGTACAAAGCCCCCCAAAAGCACAGGGCCCCCCACCACACAGTCCCTCCCCCCACAGCACAGAACCCCCCTCAGTACAGAGCCCCCCAAAGCATAGCCCTCCCCCACAGCACAGCCCCCTCACACAGTACAAAGCCCCCCTTAGTACAGAACCCACTAAAGCACAGCCCCCCCAGTACATGGCCCCCCTCAGTACAGAGCCCCTCCCCCACACACAGAGCAAGATATCAGCAACTATTAATTAGCAGATTTGTGTATTGAGGCCAATTTGGAGGCAGCAATGGAGGCCAGAACCAGGGGGGCGACTTACCCATTAAATTAAAAAAAAATCTGTACAAGTATTGATCGTTCAGAACAACCCAGAACAAGCATGTAGCCAGTGAGGTCACCAGTGATTGATTTGTTGTGGAAGTGAATGGATGGGTTGGAAGGCCGGGCAGCTGGCATGTTGCCAGGTAGATGTAAGTATATAGAGGTCAACCCCCCGACCCCCCCACCCCCCCCCCCCCCCCCCCGGCCAGTTTATGGATTTCCCTCCCAAAAAAATAAAAAATAAAATTCCATCCTCCATCACTATGACAAAAAGAGATGCCATAGCGCCACCTAGTGGACATGTTACTAACTGCACCCCCTAGATCTATTTCAGACTTTCTGTCAATTTAGGTGGCGTCTGTGTCCCGCCCACTTTGGGCAAACAATTGTTCCCTTGGTTGTGATTTTTATTTACAGATTGAGGCACCCCCCCTCCCCCCCCACACACTTCAGTACCACCCCTCTGTGTCCTCTGCTGCTCTTCACTGCCCACTTCCTGTAAGCTCAGGCTGTCGTGGACCCGCCCCTGAGGAGTATGACATCACAGCCTCTGTATAGGTGGGGGGCCTAATGACAAGAAACTCTTTTTAACCAGCGGGGGCCTCTGTCCCACCCACACCATACCATCCAAATTCCTGAGATGGAAACAAGGGACACCTATCGGGAAAAGTATTTAGACATAGGACACACCCCCTGCCACGCATGGGGGTGTGCCCTTTTTTTTTTTAACACTATTATTCCTTTATATTGGTATATTGGCAGGTTTAAAGCACCCCCCTCCCCCCCCCAATGCTCAGTGGCGAACGCATACGTAGGTTGCGCACACAACATATGTAAACGACGTTCCAACCACACATGTGAGGTATCGCCGCGATCGTTAGAGCGAAAGCGATAATTCTACCGCTAGACCTCCTCTGTAACTCTAAACTGGTAACCTGTAAACATTTTTTAAAGGGTCACCTATGGGGATTTTTTAAGTATCGTAGTTTGTCGCCATTCCACGAGCATGCGCGATTCTAAAAGCGTGACATGTGAGGTATCTATTTACTCGTCGTAACATCATCTTTCACATTATATAAAAAAAAATGGGTTATATATTGTGTTTTTTTTTTTTTTTTTTTTTTGCACTAAAATTCGTTAAAGTGTATCTTTTCCCGAAAAAAATTGCTGCGCAAATACCGTGTGACATAAAAAATTGTAACAATCACCATTTTATTATCTAGGGGTCTCTGCTAAAAATAAATAACTATATAAATATATAAATAAATAAATATATAAATATATATATATATATATATATATATATATATATATATATATATATATATATATATATATATATATATATATATATACACATATACAGTGGGGAAAATGCTGATCGTCTCCCCTGCAGATTGTGTAAGTTTTGCCCCCTTACATAGAAATGAAGGGTCTATAATTTTTATCATAGGTGTATTTTATATGATAGAGACAGAATATCAACCAAAAATCCAGAAAAATCTCACAATACAAATGTTATAAATGGAGTAAAATAAGTATTTGATCCCCAACCAACCAACAATAATTCTGCCCCCCACAGGCTGGCTACAGTAGGTGCTCATGTGGTATATATATATATATATATGGAGTATATAGAGCGTGTATATAGTATATATGGGGGGGTATATATGGAGTATACACAGACACTACAGTAGGTGCTCATGTGGTACACAGATTAGTCCTGTCAATGTAAGAAGGTTCTCCTAACGACAACTCGTTATGTGTATAAAAGACACCTGTCCACAGAATCTCTTTCTTCCATTCAATCCTCACCATCATGGGGAAGACCAAAGATCTGTCAGAGGACGTCAGGGAGAAGATTGTAGACCTGCACAAGGCTGGAATGGGCTACAAGACCATCAGCAAGAAGCTTGGTGAGAAGGAGACAACTGTTGGAGCAATTGGAAGAAATACAAAATAACCATCAATCGCCCTCGGTCTGGAGCTCCATGCAAGGTTTCTCCTCATGGGGTGAGGATGGTCATGAGAAAAGTGAGGGATCAGCCCAGAACTACACAGGAGGAGCTTGGGAATGATCTCAAGGTAGTTGGGACCAGTACTGGGACCAATTCTGCATCTATTCTTCGCCCTTCTGCTTCTCTGGGCAGCTGAGCTGACCCTTCTGTCCACCCCTTGTCCCGGGCCCTGGTTTGGACCACAGTCACCAAACAAACCATTGGTAACACAATACGCCGCCATGGATTGAAATCCTACAGCGCCCGCAAGGTCCCCTTCCTCATGAAGACACATGGACAGGAACATCTGAAGTTTGCCAATGAACATCTAAATGATTCAGAGAAAGACATCAGGGAGAAGATTGTAGACCTGCAGAAGTCTGGAATGGGCTACAAGACCATCAGCAAGAAGCTTGGTGAGAAGGAGACAACTGTTGGAGGGATTATTTGCAATCGGAAGACATACAAAATAACCATCGATCGCCCTCGGTCTGGAGCTCCATGCAAGGTTTTGTCTCATGGGGTGAGGATGATCATGAAAAAAGTGAGGGATCAGCCCAGAACTACACAGGAGGAGCTTGTGAATGATCTCTAGGCAGTTGGGACCACAGTCAACGAACCATTGGTAACACAATACGCCGCCATGGATTGAAATCCTGCAGTGCCCGCAAGGTCCTCCTCCTCAGGAAGACACATGTAGAGGAACGTCTGAAGTTTGCCAATTAACATCTAAATGATTCAGAGAAGGATTGGGAGAACGTTCTGTGGTCAGATGAGACCAAAATTGAGCTCTTTGGCATTAACTCGAGTTTGGAGGAAGAAAAATGCTGACTATGACACTAAGAACACCATCCCTACAGTCACACACGGAGGTGGAAACATGATGCTTTGGGGCTGTTTCTCTGATAAAGGTTCAGGCCGACTTTGTCGCATTGAGGGGCCAATGGACGGGGCCAATGGGCGGGGCCATGTATTGTAAGATCTTGGATGAGAACCTTCTTCCCTCAGCCAGAACACTGAAGATGGGTCATGGATGGGTCTTCCAGCATGACAATGGCCCAAAACATACCGCCAAGGCAACAAAGGAGTGGCTCAAGAAGAAGCGCATTAAGGTCATGGAATGGCCTAGCCGTTCTCCAGACCTTAATCCTTTAGAAAATTTATGGAGGGAGCTAAAACTTCGAGTTGCCAAGAGACAGCCAAGAAACCTTCAGGATTTAGAGAAGATCTGTAAAAAAGAGTGGAGCAAAATCCCTTCTGAGATGTGTGCAAACCTGATCACCACCTACAAGAAACGTCTGACCTCTGTGATCACCAACAAGGGTTTCTCCACCAACTACTAAGTCATGTTTTGCTTGGGGATCAAATACTTATTTTACTCACTGAACTCCATTTATAACATTTGTATTGTGTGATTTTTCTGGACTTTTGGTTGATATTCTGATTCTATCATATAAAATACACCTATGATAAAAATTATAGACCCTTTATTTCTTTGTAAGTGGGCAAAACTTCCACCATCTGCGGGGGAGAAAATCAGTATTCCCCCCCCCCACTGTACATAACATGATATAACACTGTGCACATGCTGAGTAGTACTGGAGTGACAGTCAGTTGTAGTTTCCTATGTGGACAGTAGAGGGGGCACTGTGCACACATCATTCAGTGATCTTCCTCATACAATCATCTACCGGAAAGATCTGAAAAGGAGGAACCTTCAATCATCTCTGGAGCAAATAATAGATACAAAATGAGTTTGAAATACCCCGACTGCCCCCCCCCCCCCCTCCATTATGGGAACATTCAGGATAAGTAACAAATGTTAACCCTTTCACTGCCAGAGCTGTTTTTGCTTTTTTTTTTTTTCTCTCTTTGCACACATTTAAATATATAAAAAAAAAAATTTTAGGCCTGAAAATGAGGTACCCCCCCCCCAACTTCATTTATATTTCCTGAAAGCAGACACCCTGGAGAACAAAATAGCAGCGGTTCCAATTTTTTTTATGACACTCGATATTAGTGCGACGATTTATGAAACACAAAATTTCACTAAAAAATACACTGAAGTTAACCACTTGACGTCCGCGCTATATCCAAAAGACGGCTACGGTGCGGACCTCAAATGCCGGGAGGGCATCCAATGTACGTCCCCCCCAGTTCTCGCCCCGCCTGCGGCGCTCTCTGTGATTACCGAGTTCTGCCGACTCGGCTGATCACAGAGCAGGGTAAAAGGCCAATCACAGCAGTCCTTTACCAGTGCTGCTAAACTGTGCCCACCAGTGCCACCTATCAGTGCCCATCGGTACTGCTAATCAGTGCCCATCAGTACTGCTAATCAGTGCCCATCAGTGCTGCCAATTAGTGCCCATCAGTGCCCCCTATAGTGCCCATCAGTGTCACCACATCAGTGCCCACCAGTGCCACCTCTCTGTGCCACCCATCAGTGTCCATCAGTGCCACCCATCAGTGCCTCCTCATCAGTACTGCCTATCATTGGCCATCAGTGCTGCCAATTAGTGCCCATCAGTGCCCCCTATAGTGCCCATTAGTGTCGCCTCATCAATGCCCACCAGTGCCACGTCTCTGTGCGACCCATCAGTGTCCATCAGTGCCACCCATCAGTGCCTCATCAGTGCCTCCTCATCAGTACCGCCTATCAGTGCCCATCAGTGCTGCTAATTAGTGCCCATCAGTACTGCTAATCAGTGCCCAGTGCTGCCAATTAGTGCCCATCAGTGCCCCCTATCAGTGCCCATCACTGTCGCCTCATCAGTGCCCCCTATCAGTGCCCATCACTGTCGCCTCATCAGTGCCCACCAGTGCCACCTCTCTGTGCCACCCATCAGTGCCTCCTCATCAGTGCTGCCAATTAGTGCCCATCATTGCCACCTATCAGTGCCGTCTCATCAGCGCACATCAGTGAAGGAGAAAAATTACCTGTTTGCAAAAAATTTTAACAAAATATGATTTTTTTTCCCGTTTGTTTAGCTAAAAATAGAACCCCCAGCAGTGATTAAATATCACCAAAAGAAATCTCTATTTGTGGGAGAAAAATAATAAAAATTGTCCTATGAGTGCAGCGTTACACGACCGCGGAATTGTCATTCAAAGTGTGACAGCGCTGAAAGATGAAAACTAGCCTGGGCAGGAAGTGGGGGGTGGGGGGGGTGGGGGGCACACAAACGCAATATATTACCCAATTTATATAAAAGTTGAGGTTGCGCCGAGTAGATAGATACCCAACATGTCAGGGCTTAAAACTGCGTGCGCCTGTGAAACAGCAACAGACTTCAGTCCCCTGTGTTTTCCATAGGGGGGCGCTCTATAAGTGAAGAGTTCAAGCTGCTTTCACAACGATCCGTTTTTCTTCTGTAAAAAAGAAAAAAAGAAGCAGAAGGAAAACACACGACCATCGAATCCTATGGAACTCTTCACACTGGTCGGTTGCGACTTTGTTGCGTTCCTCAAAGCTCTCCGTGCTGCATTTTTGGTGCAATAAAAAAAAACAAAAAAAAACACTTCTCTACTGAAATGAATGGAAAATACATCAAAAATGCACCAGCGGTTGCGTTTTTTGGTGCGTATTTTTTAAGTCTTATGTTCTTTTTCACACACCAGAAACACAGCAAAAAATGCTCCGTTCAATCCATCATCGGAAAATGGAAAGAGTATGGCACAACCGCAAACCTACCAAGACATGGCCGTCCACCTAAACTGACCGGCCGGGCAAGGAGAACATTCATCAGAGAAGAGCCAAGAGGTCCATGGTAACTCTGGAGGAGCTGCAGAGATCCACAGCTCAGGTGGGAGAATCTGTCCACAGGACAACTATTAGTCGTGTTCTCCACAAATCTGCCCTTTATGGAAGAGTGACAAGAAGAAAGACATTGGTGAAAGAAAGTCATAAGAAGTCCTGTTTGTAGTTTGTGAGAAGCCATGTGGAGGACACAGCAAACATGTGGAAGAAGGTGATCTGGTCAGAGGAGACCAAAATTCAACTTTATGGCCTAAAAGTAAAACGCTATGTGTGGGGAAAACTAACACTGCCCATCACCCTGAACACACCATCCCCACCGTGAAACATGGTGGTGGCAGCATCATGTGGTGGGGATGGTTTTCTTCAGCAGGGACAGGGAAGCTGGTCAGAGTTGATGGGAAGATGGATGGAGACAAATACAGGACAATCTTAGAAGAAAACCTGTTAGAGTCTACAAAAGACTTGAGACCGGGGCGGAGGTTCACCTTCCAGCAGGACAACGACCCGAAACATCCAGCCAGAGCTACAATGGAATGGTTTAGATCAAAGCATATTCATGTGTTAGAATGGCCCAGTCACAGTCCAGACCTAAATCACATTGAGAATCTGTGGCAAGACTTGAAAATTGCTGTTCACAGACGCTCTCCATCCAATCTGACAGAGCTTGAGATATTTTACAAAGAAGAATGGGCAGAAATGTCCTCTCTAGATGTACAAAGCTGGTAGAGACATCCCCAAAAAGACTTGTAGAGAAAGGGGGTTCTACAAAGTATTGACTCCGGGGGGCGCCATACAAATGTCCCCTCCCCCCACACTTTTCACATATTTATTTGTATCATTTATCATTTTCCTTCCACTTCACAATTATGTGACACTTTGTGTTGGTCTATCACATAAAATCCCAATAAAATACATTTACGTTTTTGGTTGTAACAAAATGTGGGAAAATTCAAGGGGTGTGAATACTTTTTCAAGGTACTGTATATAATGGGCAGAGAACGATTGAACTTGGTATGTTAGGGGTGCATCACTATTGCTGTTTTCTTACAGAGGGTAGAAGAGAGATTTGGAGTCTCTGTAGACCATAAAGAGGCAACGACCACCATTTCATTCTCTAGGGTCTCTGTTAAAAAAAAAAAAAATCATTTTTTTTTTTTTTTTGCTAGAAAATTACTTAGAATCCCACAAAACATTATATATACACACACACATATATATATATATATATATAATGTTTGGGGGGTTCTAAGTAATTTTCTAGAAAAAAAAAATACTGATGGTCAGCATGAAATTTTAAACCATCACCTATGGAGATATTTAAGTATCGTAATTTGTCGCCATTCCACGGGCGTGCGCAATTTTAAAGTGTGACATGTTTGGTATCTATTTACTCGGCATAACATCATCTTTTAGAAGTTACCAAAAATTTGGGTTATAGATTGTGTTTTTTTGCATTAAAAATCATTAAATTATATATATATATATTTTTTTATTGCATTTAAAAAATTGCTGCGCAAATATCATGTGACATAAAAATTTGCAATGACCGCCATTTCATTCTCTAGGGTCTCTGTTAAAAAAATAAAAAATAAAAAAATTATTATATATATATATATATATATATATATATATATATATATATATATATATATATATATATATATATATATATATATATAATGTTTGGGGGGTTCTAAGTAATTTTCTAGCAAAAAAATCCATGGTCAGCATGGCTCCCAGGGGAGGGGTTGGTCTACAGAAGCTCCTCCCACCTGTCCTGCTACTCTTTTTTTTTTGTGCTGAAAATTGAACCCTCATTGGCCTAATTTTTTCACACAAAAAAAAAAAAAAAAAAAAAAAAAAAAAAAAGCAGATATTGAACATTTGTCCATTTAATCTGTGTTAAAATCGTTCTCAGACTGTTTTCTCTGCAATTAGAATGTATGAATGTGTAAAAAAATACCACATTGTGGCCACTAGATGGCAGCAGCGATCATAAGAAAATAAGTATTGCTCCTCAGCGCCATCTAGTCACCATAATGCAGCATTTTTCTACATTCACACATTCGAATTGCAGCGAATATAGCCTGAGGACATTCGATTTGGCCTCGTCTGCACAGAACAAATTTTACAGGCAGGTTTTATAACAACCCCCCCCCCCCCATACATCCGCTCTATAACATAAAACTTGCATTAGAGTAATTGCTATGTGTCTCTAGGGTCAGCGCCATCTAGTGGCCATAACATGGTATTTTTTTAGAGAATATAGAACGAATTTACCCGCAGTTTTTATAACTACACCCCTAGGGGTCATTCAAGCACACATCTGCTTTACATTTTTTTAGCAGAGAATAAAATGGCGTTCGTTCCAATTTTTTTATGTCACACGGTATTTGCGCAGCGTTTTTTTTCAAACTGGATTTTTTTGGAAAAAAAAAAAATACACTTAAAAAAAAATATATTTTAGGCTCAGCGCCATCTAGTGGCCACAACATGGTATTCGCCTCACTCACACATTCGAACATTGGAGAATATAGGCCAAGAACATTCGATGTCGCCCCATTATGCACAGAATTAATTTACAGTAGATCCAGTTTTAATGGAGGAACACCTATGCATGTTGTTTTTTTAACCCCCCCCCCCCCACCGTCTCGCCAATGAAATAAACAAAACTACCCACCGGAAACAATCCACCCCATCGAAACAGAACAAAACAATCGCCCGCTAAATAAAAAAAATGAACACTTTATACATTCGACCCATTTAGAGTTAATCTTCGGAAGAAATCTTCATCACCTGTACAGATTACGCCGAATGTAACCGAACGTAAAAATGACTCCTTTACCAAATTGGCGCGCGGCGATACCAGCGATCTATAGGAGAGCGCAATTCTGTAATTGGATTTATGAGTTGTATACAGTGCACATGGCGGGATGTATATCATTATACCGTCACTCTGACATGTAATTAACGTGTGAGGTGATTACCCGCTAATGTAAATGAGACGTGTGATGGGGGGGGGGGAGGGGACAGGAATTGTACATTCAGACTCTTAATTACAGCAACTCTCCATTAGAAAGTATGAGAGCTGAACTCCTAGGGGGTGGGGGTGGGGTCGAAGTGTTACTGAAATTTTTAATTTAGTATAATAATATAATAATAATAATTTTATCTAAAGGTAATGATATCGATAATAATACCTTTTAATAGTAATAATAATAATAAATACTATAGATATATATTATTGTCATTATTATTACAAAAAATATATATTATTAATACCAATAATAATAATAATATATTTTTAATAATAATACTACTAATAATATATTTTTAATAATAATAATAATAATAATAATAATAATACCTTTTTAATAATAATATTACTAATATATTTCGAATAATAATAATAATATTAATAATACCATATGTGTATGTGTATATATATAAAAAGAGGGGCACTCACGGGTCTTGAAAGGTGAACGCATAACAAAGGTTTTATTTCAACGTTTTGATGAGGCACAAGTTGGTCTTCCTCAGGACTTCCTGAGTCCTGAGGAAGACCAGCTTGTGCCTCGTTGAAACGTCGAAATAAAACCTTCATTATGCGTTGTGCGTTCACCTTTCAAGACCCGTGATTGCACTGCCGCTCTTTCTTTTGGATTATATATATATATATTATTATATTATTATTACTAAACAGAGATTATTATTAAAAAGATATAATAATAATAATAATAATAATAATAACATCAATAATAATAATAATATATTTTAATTATAATTATATTAATAATACCTTTTTAATAATAATAATAATAATAATAATAATATATTTTGAATAATAATATTAATTATATATATATATTATATATATATATATATATATATATATATTATATATATATTATTATATATATTTATTATTATATATAGATACAGGATTTATATAGCGTCAACTGTTTACGCAGTGCTTTTCAACATTATTATTATTCTAAAAAATATAGTCTTATTATTACTAAGTATAATAAAAATAATAATAATAGTTTTATTAAAAAATAATAATACCTTTTAATAATAATACATGTTTTATAATAATAATAATAACAATAATATATTTTAAATTTTATATATATATATATATATATATATATAGATATAGATATAGATATCTCTATCTATCTATCTATCTATCTATCTATCTATCTATCTATCTATCTATCTATCTATCTATCTATCTATCTATCTTTCTTTAAATAATAGTAATAATATTAATAAATTATTCCTCCTCCTTCTGCAAAGTTACAATGTACAGTCTGATCTGGGGGGGGGATTGAGGAAATGCTCCTTCCTGCCTGCAGCAGATTGATGACATCATCTCAGCATAGGCAAAGCCACTGATTTGAGCTTAAGGAAGGCTTTTGTAATGATAAAAAGTATCCTGTTGTGTATTTTTCTTATAATTATTTTTCACCTTTTCTATCAGCGTTTTGCTCTCAGTGCTGCTGATCTCCCGCAGCCTCTTTGCAGCCACTTCCTGTCTCCATACACTCCAGTGACGGCATTTCTCAGGGTTGGGTTTCCTGATGGTGACACCAGAGGGCCGTGTCTGTGTCATGTGTGATGGAATGGCCTCTTTTAGTCTCCATCCGAAGCCTCTGTGACGGGGTGACAACACAGGAGGACAATTGGGAGACAGGCAGAGCGTTGTCACCCGATAACAGGAAGTGACCTCCATGGCAGGAACACAAAGATTACCAGGGAGATGAAAAAAAGTAAATGATTAAAAATGAATTTTGAAATAAATCGAAGGTGTTTCGATGCGATTTTACTGATTGGTTGTAGCGTATAATATACAGGGCTGCGTGCGCCTGCGTTGTAGGCGGAGACGCAGCACTGAAGCGGTTTATTCCTTCGCGTTGAATGCGTTTAAACCTCAATAAAAATAACAAAAAAAAAAAGTAAAAACCTGCCGTCAGAGCGCAGCGGGGAGTTGTGGTTTCACCTGGTAATTCGGAATCACACCGGCACAGCGGCAGGCTCTGGCAGCGCGATCCGTGGGGCACTAATTACGCCGGCAGCGGGGCGCCGCAGGAGGATTTCGCCGCCGGGACGCTCCTCAGGGAGCCGCAGATCGCTGACTAATGAGAGGAGAGCCCAGACGAAAAAAAAAAAAAAACGAACAACCTCGCCACGTTAATTACAGGCAGCGTTAGCCAGGAACGGTCACCATGGCAACCACGGACCCCGTCAGGATACGCAGGAAAAAAAAAAAAAAAAAAGTTAAAACCGATTCGAGACCGCGGGAACGTCGCGTGTCCAGGTGATGGGCGCGAGGCCAGACCTGCCAATCATCCAATTAGACTTGGTTGACCCCCTACAGGTGCGGAACGCGTATAGGGCAGCCCATTCGTTTCAATAGGGGGCTACCCTACACACACGCGAAACGCCTAAAATAAATCGCCGCATTTGCAGGTGCGCGGGGGATTCCATTAACCTTTAATGGCACCAACGTGCATCTGCTACATGGCAGCGCGTTTCTCTAAGATTTTGCCCAAGTTCCCGGCACGCAGTAATGCGAACCTAGCCTTAGTGTAAGGAGAAACGCAACAAAGTAACAATACATTAAGAAAAAAAAAAAAATCAGAAAGAGTTCATCGTGGAGCCTGGTCTTCGTTAGGGATGACCACAATTTTTAAAAAAGGTTTTAATGTCCTTCAAAATTTGGGGGAAAATCGCGAGATTTAAATTTTGCCCGAAACGCATTGGCCTCATGGGTGGAGGGAAAATTGAGGTGGTTTTTGGTGGTTTGTAAGGCTGCAATGGGCTTTAAATGGCTCCTGGGAGTTATGGAGGCTCCTTTTTTACACCTTTTTATGGAAGACACCTTTTCATGACTTCCATGGCATGAAAGGTTTGCCCCACCTGTTCACACCATGGTGGTGGTGGGGGAGGGGGGGGTCGTCTTTCCTGGATCCCTTGTCCAAAGTGCCTGAGGAAGGAAAAAGATGCTTACTCGCAGAAATAGAAGGTCCATGTTTGTGCTGCTCTTTGCTCTTCTTAGAGGACCTTCTGTTTATGGACGTAAGTGTCTTTTTTCATTCCTTAGGAACCTTGGACAAGGGATCCAAGACCTCCAAGGTCTCCTCTGGTGGTCCCAAACTTTCTTGACAGCACAAGACCTCTAGGCCCACAGACAAGTCCTCCACAGCATGAAGGTCCCCCCCCCCCCCCACGGTTCACACCAAGATGGGGGGGTCCTTTTTGTTGGATTCTTTCTCCAAGCTGCCTGAGGAATGCAAAGGGTGCAGAAAAGAAGGTCTGTGTTTGTGCTGCGGTTCTTTGCTTTTCTTAGAGGACCTTCTCTTTATGGACGTAAGTGTCTTTTTTCATTCCTTATGAACTTTGGACAAGGGATCCAAGACCTCCAAGGCCTCCTCTGGTGGTCCCAAACTTTCTTGACAGTACAAGATCTCTAGGCCCACAGACAAGTCCTCCACAGCATGAAAGTTTGCCCCCCCACGGTTCACACCAAGATGAGGGGTCGTCTTTGTTGTATCCCTTCTTCAAGCTGCCTGAGGAATGCAAAAGGTGCAGAAAAGAAGGTCTGTGCTTGGGCTGCGGTTCCTCGCTCTTCCTAGATTGTGGGAGGAAGGTGCTTTTACCACCCACTTGATTCTTCATATTGGCACCCAGAGGGGCACCAAAAAGCCGGTCATTCTAAAAAGTCAACTCCATCAGGCCTACTTCTATGTCTGGTCCACCGACAAACACTTTAAGTCATAGAACGCTGTACAGAACCACTACAGTCACGATTCTTGCCGAGCCATGTCCTCCAATGAACATATGAGAATTTTTTTCAAGCAAATTTCACTTCCAACAGCTCAATGTGAAAATTTGCGTCTCCATTTCGGCTAAATTTTTCTTACAAGAAATTAACAATTTTGGTCACTTTTTGAATATAATCACCTCCCCCCAGAGATTGAACCTTATGAAACCTCTTCCTATGTGGAGGCGGCCAGGCTCGGATTCCAAAGACCGAACACCGGAGGAGTGCCTTCTCCTGGTAACATTGATGAAGGTTTTTCCCCAGGCACCTTGGAAAAGGGATCCAAGCCCCATAAAGGTGGTCCCAAACTTTCTTTGCAGTCCAAGACCTCTACAACCGTAAACAAGCCCTCCATGGCATGAAGGTTTTCCCTACCTGTTCACACCAAGGTGGGGGGTCATCTTAGTCAGATCCCCTGTCCAAAGTGCCAGAGGAACAAAAAAGATGCTTACTCACAGAAAAAGAAGGTACGTGCTTGCCCCACCGTTCTTTGCTCTTCTTAGTGGACCTTCTTTTTCTGCAAATAAGCATCTTTTTCATTCCTTCAGGAATCTTGGACAAGGGAGCCAAGGCCTCTTCTGGTGGTCCCAAACTTTCTTGGCAGCCCAAGACCTCTAGACCCACAGACAAGTCCTCCATGGCATGAAGGTTTTCCCCACCTCTCCACACCAGGGTGGGGAGTTCTCTTTACCAGATCCCTTGTTAAAGAGGACCTTCTTTTTCTGCACATAAGTGGATAATGGATCCAAGCCCGCCAAGGCCTCCTCTGGTGATCCCAAACTTTCTTGGCAGCACAGGACCTCTAAGCCCACAGACAAGTCCTCCACGGCATGAAGTTTTGAATCTCACCTGTTCACACCAAGGTGGAGGGGTCGACTTTGCTGGATCCCTGCTCCAAGGTGCCTGAGGAATGCAAAAAGGTGCAGAAAAGGAACGTCCCTGCTTCGACTGTGTTTCCTCGCCCTGCCTAGATTACAAGAGGAAGGTGCTTTTACCACCTGTAATATTCTTCATAATGGCATCCAGAGGGGCACCAAAAACCCGGTCATCCTAAAAAGGCAACTTCATCAGGGCCTTCTTCTAGGTCTGGTCCACCGACTAACACTTTAAGTCAGAGAATGCTGTACAGAACCACTACGGTCAAGATTCCTGCCGGGCCGTGTCCTCCAATGAATGTAAGAGAAAACGTTTTTTCAAGCAAATTTCACTCCCTGCAAATTTGCGTTTCCATTTCGGCTAAATTTACCTAACTTTAAAATAAGTTATTTTAGTCACTTTTTTAATATAATCTCCTCCCCCCCGGAGACTGAACCTTATAAAACCTCTTCCTTTTCCCCTGGGGAAAGTAACGCACTGGGGCCCCTACAAGCCTGCATCAGGTGTCCCTATCACAGTGCCCCCTTACATCATGTTCCTCCTTCACAGTGCCCATATACTGTACTACTGTACATAAGGTTACCCATCACAGTGCCCCTTACATCAGGTGTCCTCCATCACAGTGTCCCCATACCCCGGGTGCCCACATCACAGTGTCCCCGTACCCCGAGTGTCCACATCACAGTGTCCCCATACATCAGTGGTCCCCATAACAGTGTCCCTATACATCAGTTGTCCCCATAACAGTGTCCCCATACAACAGTTTTCCCCCATCACAGTATGCCCATACATCAGTGGTCCCCATCACAGTGTCCCCATACATCAGTTGTCCCCATAACAGTGTCCCCATACAACAGTTGTCCCCCATCACAGTGTCCCCATACATCAGTGGTCCCCATAACAGTGTCCCTATACATCAGTTGTCCCCATAACAGTGTCCCCATACAACAGTTGTCCCCCATCACAGTGTCCCCATACATCAGTGGTCCCCATCACAATGTCTCCATACATCAGTTGTCCCCATAACAGTGTCCCCATACATCAGTTGTCCCCATCACAGTATGCCCATACATCAGTGGTCCCCATCACAGTGTCCCCATACATCAGTGGTCCCCATCACAGTGTCCCCATACATCAGTGGTCCCCATACATCAGTTGTCCCCATCACAGTATGCCCATACATCAGTGGTCCCCATCACAGTGTCCCCATACATCAGGTGACCCCATCACAGTGTCCCCATACATCAGTTGTCCCCATCAAAGTGTCCCCAATACATCAGGTGTCCACATCACAGTGTCCCCATACATCAGTGGTCCCCATCACAATGTCTCCATACATCAGTTGTCCCCATAAATGTGTCCCCATACATCAGCTGTCCACATCAAAGTGTCCCCAATACGTCAGGTGATCACAACACAGTGTCCCCTTACATCAGGTGCCCACAGAACAGTGTCCCCATACATCAGTTGTCCCCATACGTGAGGTGTCCACAGCACAATGTCCTCATACATCAGTTGTCCCCATACATGAGGTGTCCACAGCACAATGTCCTCATACATCAGTTGTCCCTATAACACCAGGTTTCCTCTCACAGTACCTCCATACATCAGGTTTCCCCTCACAGTACCTCCATACATCAGGTTCCCCATCAGTGTCCTCATACATCAGGTTCCCCATCACAGTGTCCCCATACATCAGGTTCCCCATCAGTGTCCTCATACATCAGGTTCCTCATCACAGTGTGCCCATAGCTCCGAGTCTCTGCAGGTGTCCCCAAGGGGAGGGGAGGCCCTCTGGGGACCCTGATGCAAGGAAGAGGCTCTCTGGGGACCCTGATTTTAAGGGGGAGGCTCTCTGGGGACCCTGATGTAAGGGGGGTTCTCTGGGAACCCTGATGCAAGAAGAAGGCTCTCTGGGGACCCCAATTTTAGGGGGGAGGCTCTCTGGGGACCCTGATGCAAGGAAGAGGCTCTCTGGGGACCCTGATTTTAAGGGGGAGGCTCTCTAGGACCCTGATGCAAGGAGGA
This sequence comes from Aquarana catesbeiana, assembly GCF_042186555.1. Lineage (NCBI taxonomy): Eukaryota > Metazoa > Chordata > Amphibia > Anura > Ranidae > Aquarana > Aquarana catesbeiana. The sequence continues at coordinate 319,928,389 of NC_133332.1, read as the reverse complement.
GGCTCTCTGGGGACCCTAATGTAAGGGGGGCCTTCTGGGAACCCTGATACAAAGGAGGAGGCTCTCTGGGGACCCCGATTTTAAGGAGGAGGCTCTCTGGGGACCCTAATGTAAGGGGGGCTCTCTGGGAATCCTGATGTAAGTGGGGGGCTCTCTGGGGATATATGCACACACACAAATATTACTGTATATACATGTGTATGCCCACCCAAGCGTATGACTTTCTTTACTACGCTGCTATGGGCTCTAGCCCCAGATATTTTGTAGACCTAGCAACGCCCCTGCCTGTAATGAAGGCAGCTCCTCCTTTCTCTGCCGCGCTAAGACTGAGGTGAGTTCTCAGTCTCAGTGCCGGCTCTCTTCCGCCTCCTGCAGGAGGGAGGAGAAAGTTGAATCCTCTCTCCAGCAGAATCCAGCCACTGCTCCGTCTGACAGGATTGACATAGTAGTTACTCCCGTCAAAGAAGAGCGGCACCAGTGCACCCTCCCAACACAGAACCCCCCCCCCCCTTTTCCTGGCCCTTATCATGGCCCCCACCCCATGCACCAGGGGCCCCCTGGGCAGTGCCCATTCATTAAGATGGCCCTGGACATTGGATTCCATAGACCGAACACCGGAGGAGCGCCTTCTCCTGGTAACATTAATGAAGGTTTCCTCATTATTCATGGCTCCAGTGACAGATAAATGGACTGCGAAGGAGGTAAATATCTGAGTAATAAACTCATCGCTGCCATACTGCAGAAAAAAAAATAAAAATAATGTGCGGTCTCATAGCAACGATACGGCTGGAGCCTTTAAAACCACCAAATGGACCAATGGGAGTCGTGTACAAATAGATGTCCTAGCAAAAAAAAACCCATTGATGATAGCATAACGAGGCGTTCTCACTCTGAGGGGCACTAAGAATCAGAGGTAATGGAGTCCTAATTAAATATTCAACTGAAGAAAGATGGATTGCCGAGAGGATTTGTCCGCAACTTTTGTTTAGAGAGACGTGAAGCCGATCTCTGAAACCTCATGAAAAGTTTAACATCTTCATATCGTTTTTTTACTCATTATAAATCTGCAGATTTTAATAAAATAATCCTCAAGTGATCCCGCCATGGAGGGCACTTCCTGTTATCGGGTGACAACTCTTTGCCCCTGCCTCCCAAATGTGTTCCCGTGTGTTGTCACCCTGTCACGCGGGATTCCAATGGAGACTACAAGTGGCCAATTTAACACACACTAGGGAGGCAATGGTCCGTTGGGTGTCGCCATCAGGAAAACCCGCCCTGAGAAAAATCCCATACAACCGTTGTGGGAGTGCATGGAGACAGGAAGTGACTGCAGGAGATCAAGAGGACTCCTTTAATGCCCCCTCCCCCTCCCTCGGATGAGAGGGAGTCCATAGTTGGTTTGATGTTTTTGGACACATACACACCTCCTGCACCTTCTGATGAGGGACAACTGTGATCTGCGCAATACATCGAGCGTTATCCTCATTCCCACTGCAGCACTCCCCCTGGGATATTTTATTGTAAAGATATCTCAGTTTGTTGATGGTTATTATTGAAATGGGCCGTAGATAGTTTTTTTTTTTTTCCTGGGGGGGGGGGTTCAGCCTGGAGCACCTTGAGGAAAATTACTAGACGGCACGCCATGGAACAATTGCACTAACAGCGGGAGGGACTTAAAACTTGAGCCTGCTCACTGTGTACATGGTAACATATGGCACAGTCTGTCATTGTATCCAAAAAATATTCTTTAATTACTGTGTCATAAGCAAGAGTCTAATAGGGTACAGGAATGCGCAATGCACAGGGTACAGGAGTGCGTAATGCGCAGGGTACGGGAGTGCGCAACGCACAGGGTACAGGAGTGCGCAACGCGCAGGGTACAGGAGTGCGCAACGCGCAGGGTACAGGAGTGCATAACGCGCAGGGTACAGGAGTGCGTAACGCGCAGGGTACAGGAGTGCTTAACAAGCAGGGTACAGGAGTGCGTAATGCTCAGGGTATAGGAGTGGGTAACGTGCAGGGTACAGGAGTATGTAACACGCAGGGTACAGGAGTGCTTAACAAGCAGGGTACAGGAGTGCGTAATGCTCAGGGTACAGGAGTGTGCAACGCGCAGGGTACAGGAGTGTGTAACGCGCAGGGTACAGGAGTGGGTAACGCGCAGGGTACAGGAGTGGGCAACGCGCAGGGTACAGGAGTGGGTAACTCGCAGGGTACAGGAGTGTGTAACGCACAGGGTACAGGAGTATGTAACGCACAGGGTACAGGAGTGTGTAACGCACATGGTACAGGAGTGTGTAACGCACATGGTACAGGAGTATGTAACGCGCAGGGAACCGGAGTGTGCAACGCACAAGTTACAGGAGTGTGTAACGCACATGGTACAGGAGTGTATAACGCGCAAGGTACAGGAGTGTGTAACGCGCAGGGTACAGGAGTATGTAACGCGCAGGGTACAAGAGTGTGTAACAAGCAGGGTACAGGAGTGTGTAACGCACATGGTTCAGGAGTATGTAACGCACAGGGTACAGGAGTATGTAACGCGCAGTATACAGGAGTGTGTAACGCACATGGTACAGGAGTGTGTAACGCACATGGTACAGGAGTATGTAATGCGCAGGGTACAGGAGTGTGTAACGCGCAGGGTACAGGAGTATGTAACGCGCAGGGTACAGGAGTGTGTAATGCGCAGGGTACAGGAGTATGTAACGCGCAGGGTACAGGAGTATGTAACGCGCAGGGTACAAGAGTGTGTAACAAGCAGGGTACAGGAGTGTGTAACGCACATGGTTCAGGAGTATGTAACGCGCAGGGTACAAGAGTGTGTAACAAGCAGGGTACAGGAGTGTGTAACGCACATGGTTCAGGAGTATGTAACGCGCAGGGTACAGGAGTATGTAACGCGCAGTATACAGGAGTGTGTAACGCACATGGTACAGGAGTGTGTAACGCACATGGTACAGGAGTATGTAATGCGCAGGGTACAGGAGTGCGTAACGCGCAGGGTACAGGAGTGTGTAACGCGCAGGGTACAGGAGTATGTAACGCGCAGGGTACAGGAGTGCGTAACGCGCAGGGTACAGGAGTATGTAACGCGCAGGGTACAGGAGTATGTAACGCGCAGGGTACAGGAGTATGTAACGCGCAGGGTACAGGAGTGCGTAACTCCTATGCCAAACCCCCCACTAGTAAATTCCCCCATATACAAAACATGGAGGGAACTGGGATTTTAAAGGTGCAAAAGGGTGACACAAAATTTATGTAAAAATTTCACCTCAATCCTAGACTAATCCTTGAGGAACCTTTGCTTTGGTTGAGGGTCTTCTGACTGATTTCAAATCTTGCTGTTGTTTTTAGGCTTTTTGTTGTCCTTTCCCCCTTTTTGGGGCTTTGTCTTGGAAAGAACACGAATTAATGCAGCCAAGTAACCTGGACTCTTGGTTTTAAGCCAGTCCTTCATTACAGGTATAGATTCCTCCATTTTTTTTTTTTTTTTTTAAATAAAAATAAAAAACAAAGAATTAAGAGATTCAAATTAAAGATTGCAGCAAGGTCTAAAATAATTTTTTTCTTTATTCCTTTCTCCACTCACATTCTAGGACCTCTTCCATTAGTTAAAAACGCGATTTTACTTACTCTCTGTGGTCATCAGCTGATTCCCCGGCTGGGTTTGCTTCCTGATTTAAGTAGCTTAATCACTTGAGTTTATATTCAATTCGCTATTCAATTTTTTGAAAGACCTGCATGCAGGTAAACAGATCCCATTTTGGCTTAGGGTATTGCATTGGCAGATTGGATGTGTGGTATCATTTTTGCTTTGTACTTATACTGATTTCTTGATTGTCCCTTTAATGTTTATTTTGTAATTTATTGTATTGTTTTCTCAGTGCCTGATAGATACTACTCTCCTGAAGAAGCCACGGCACGTGGTGAAACATGTTGAGAAGTAAATCCTGCGGTTGCACTATATAAAGATTGTTTCAGTGCAAACTCTTTTTACAAATATGTTTTTATCAACTTTTCTAAATAAAATGTGACATTTTTACATAAATTTTGTGTCACCCTTTTGCACCTTTAAAATCCCAGTTCCCTTCGTGTTTTGTATATTGTATACTTTAGGGATGTGGTGCCAATACTTATATTGGAGGTGAGGCAATTATTTATATTTTCTCCCTAGTTAATTCCCCCAGTACAGATCTTCCCCCAGTACACCTCCCGCTTCAGTACAGATATACTCCCAGTACAGCTACCACCAGTACTAATCCCACACCGCCCCACCCCCGTGAACAGATTCCCCCCCCCCCCAGAATAGATCTCTCAGTACAGATCTCCCACCCGGTATACAGTATATACAGCATATTTGTTCTCCCCCCTTTTGTTTTCACATTCTCCCAGCAAGCTTCCGTCTGTAACAAAAGCGCGGTCACGGGTTAAACCCCCCCGGTCAGTCCGCCGCCGCAGAGCTCAGCCGCAGGATCTGGAGATTGGCTGTCACCTAATCCCGAAGGACTCTGCACGTTCGTGAATCACTTCCAACAATCGTTACATTGAAAACTTCGACATGAAAAGCGACCGTATCCACCGAGCGCCGACATGTATACGCCGCTGTGGCCTCAACGCAGGACTGCAAAGCCCAGCAGTGGCCTGTCCACAACAATACACGGCCAACCGTGATCTACACACCAGGGGAAGGTGAACAATCGCGTGCACGCCGCCGCGCCATACACATATAACAATGCGGGAACAGCGGTGAATCCACCCGCCATCCACTATACAGAAACACACACACAGCTGTTCTATTATAGAGGATCAGCAAAGTTCACATATACAACGGGAAACAGATAGAAAACACAGCGATAAGAGCGACAATAAACACGCCGCACATACAAAACAAACAAACAATCATTGCCAGTAACGCTAAAAGGAATCATTGCTATAAGAGGCTTGTTGGATATCCCATTCCCAAACCATGGTCATTATTATTATTGAGTTGCCCCCCACCATGGCCATTAATATGGAGTTGCCCCTCTTTTCCCCCAATGGTCTCTAATGGCGTTGCCTCCCCCTCACCATGGCCATTAATATGAAGTTTCCCCCGACCATGGCCATTAATAAGGAATTGTCTGTCCACCATGGCCATTAATATGGAGTTGTCTGTCCACCATGGCCATTATTATTAAAAATTGTCTGTCCACCATGGCCATTAATATGAGCTGTATGTCCACCATGGCCATTAATATGAAGTTTGTCCGTCCACCATGGCCATTAATATGAGGTTTTATGTCCACCATGGCCATTAATATGAAGTTGTCTGTCCACCATGGCCAATAATATGAAGTTGCCCCCCCACCATGTCCATTATTGTGAAGTTGTCTGTCCACCTTAGCTATAAATATGAAGACGTCTGTCCACCATGGCCATTAGGATGAAGATGTTCGTCCACCATGAGCATTAATATGAAGTTACCCCCCCACCATGGCTGTTAACATGAAGATGCCCATCCACCATCGCCATTAATATAAAGTTGTCTGTCCACCATGGCCATTATTTTGAAGTTGTCTGTCCACCATGGCCAATAAGATGAAGTTGCCCCTCACCATGGCCATTAATATGAAGTTGCTCCCCACCATGACCATTAATATGAAAATGTCCATCCACCATGGCCATTAATATGAAGTTGTCTGTCCACCATGGCCAATAAGATGAAGCTGCCCCCCACCATGGCCATTAATATGAAGTTGCTCCCCACCATGACCATTAATATGAAAATGTCCATCCACCATGGCCATTAATATGAAGTTGTCCATCCACCATGGCCATCAGTATGAAGTTGCCCCCCACCATGGCCATTAATATGAAGTTGTCCGCCCACCATGGGCATTTATATAAGGTTGCCCCCCACGATGGCCATTAATATTGAGTTTCCTCCCCACCATGGCCATTAATATGAAGTTGCCCCCACCATGGCCATTATTATAACATTGTCCATCCACCATTGCCATTAATATGAGGTTGTATGTCCACCATGGTCATTAATATGAAGTTGTCTGTCCACCATGGCCAATAATATGAAGTTGCCCCCCACCATGTCCATTATTGTGAAGTTGTCTGTCCACCATGGCTATAAATATGAAGATGTCTTTCCACCATGGCCATTAGGATGAAGATGTTCGTCCACAATGACCAATAATATGAAGTTGCCCCCCACCATGGCTATGAACATGAAGATATCCATCCACCATGACCATTAATATAAAGTTGTCTGTCCACTATGGCTATTATTTTGAAGTTGTCTGTCCACCATGTCCAATAATATGAAGGTGCCCCCCCACCATGGCCATTAATATGAAGTTGCTCCCCACCATGACCATTAATTTGAAGATGTCCATCCACCATGGCAAATAATATGAAGTTGCCCCCCACCATAACATGAAGTTGTCCATCCACCATGGCCATCAGTATGAAATAGCCCCCCACCATGGCCATTAATATGAAGTTGTCCGCCCACCATGGTCATTTACATAAGGTTGCCCCTACGATGGCCATTAATATGGAGTTGCCCCCCCACCATGACCATTAATATGAAGATGTCCGTCCATCATGGCCAATAATATGAAGTTGCCCCCACCATGGCCATTAATATGAAGATGTCCATCCAGCATGGCCATTAATATAAAGCTGTCCGTCCACCATGGCCATTAATATGAGGATGTCCATCCACCATGCCTATTAAAATGAAGATGTCCATCCACCATGGCCAGTATTATGAAGTTGCCCCTATCATGGCCATTAATATGAAGTTGTCCTTCCACCATGGCCATTAATATGAAGATGTCCGTCCACTATGGCCAATAATATAAAGATGTCCTTTCACCATGGCCATTAATATGAAGATGTCCGTCCACCATGACAATTAATATGAAGATGTCCGTCCACCATGGCCATTAATATGAAGATTTCCATTCACCATGGCCATTAATATGAAGTTGCCCCCACCATGGCCATTATTATGAAGTTGAACATTCACCAGGGCCATTAATATGAAGTCGTCTGTCAACCATGGTGATTAATATTAAGTTGTCTCCCCACCATGGGGTCATTATTATGTTGCTGCCCCCTCTCCCCCATGGTCATTAACATGGAGTTGCCCCCCACCCCACCAAGTTATTAAGAAACAATTGCTCACTTCTTGGCTATAACTTCCTTCACTCCTCTAGAAAGGCTTTCCACAAAATGTTGGAGGGTGTCTGTGGGAATTTGTGAGGTCAGGTACTGATGTTGGATGAGAAGACCTTTCTCACCATCAGCATTCCAATTCATCCCAAAGGCATTCAGTAGGGTTGAGGTCAGGGCTCTATACAGGACACTTGAGTTCCTCTGTTACCTAAAACCTGCTAAACAGAACACCTTTGGGATGAGAAGATACTGAAGAGCAGGTACTGAAGTTGGATGAGAAGACCTTATACCAGAGGTCTTCCAAAAGTAGGGTTGCGTTTAGGGCTTTCTGCAGGACACTCAGGTTCCTCAATGACCTCAAACCTACTGAACACCTTTGGGATGACCTCATCCCAAAGGTGTTCCGTAGGGTTAAGGATAGGTACTAATGTTGGATGAGAAAACCTGATCCCAAAGGTCTACCAAAAGTAGGTATGAGATCAGGGCTCTGTGCAGGACACTTGAGTTCCTCCACATCAAACTGGTCACACCACGTCTTTATGGAGCTGGCTTTGTATATGGAGGGGGGGAGCACAGTCATGCTAGAACAGAAGAGAGTCTTCACCAAACTGTTACCACAAGGTTGGAGGAGTACAATTGTCTACAATGTATCTCATGATGGAGTATCAACAGTCACCCTCAGGTACTGATGCTGGATGAGAAAACCTGGCTCATTCCAAAGGTGTTCAGTAGGATTGAGGTAGGGGCCCTGTGCAGGTCGCTTGAGTTCCTCTACCTATAACACCAATATGAGCTTGTTGGACATCCCATTCCAAAACCATGGCCATTAATACCGAGTTAGAAAATGTTAGACGAGAAGACCTGTCTCACAACTGGCATACCAATTCATCCCAAAGGTGTTCATTAGGTTTGAGGCCAGGAATTCTCTGCAGGTCGCTCTGAGTTCCTCCACCTATCACACCAATATGAGCTTGTTGGACATCCCATTCCAAAACCGTGGCCAATAATACCAAGTTAGAAAATGTCTTTGTATGATGGAGTATTACCAGGACCCGTTACTGGAGACCCCTGATCTCCATCATTTGGAGGGGGGTCCACAGACTTTTGTCTATATCAGGGGTCTCCAAAGTTTCTATGCAATGGGCCATTTTACTGTTCTTCAGACTTTAGGGGGGGGGCAAACTGTGGCCAGTGGAGGTAGAAAATGTTCTGGCATCAGTGGAACTAAACAATGCCTCAAGCTTGGGGATCAGAGGGAGTAGAACAATTATATAACAACTGTAGTCAACAGGAGAAGGAATAGTGCCCCTTCGCTCGTATTAGTTGGAGGAATATGGCCCCATCCCTTGTATTAGTTGGAGGAAACTTGGCCCCATCACTGATATTAGTTGGAGGAATATGGCCCCATCACTCGTATTAGTTGGAGGAATATGGCCCCATCACTGGTATTAGTTGGAGGAATATGGCCCCATCACTGGTATTAGTTGGAGGAATATGGCCCATCAATCGTACTAGTTGGAGGAATATGGCCCCATCACTCGTACTAGTTGGAGGAATATGGCCCCATCACTCGTACTAGTTGGAGGAATATGGCCCCGTCACTTGTATTAGTTGGAGGAATATGGCCCCATCACTGGTATTAGTTGGAGGAATATGGCCCCATCACTGGTATTAGTTGGAGGAATATGGCCCCATCACTGGTATTAGTTGGAGGAATATGGCCCATCACTCGTACTAGTTGGAGGAATATGGCCCCATCGCTCGTACTAGTTGGAGGAATATGGCCCCATCACTCGTACTAGTTGGAGGAATATGGCCCCGTCACTTGTATTAGTTGGAGGAATATGGCCCCGTCACTTGTATTAGTTGGAGGAATATGGCCCCATCACTCGTATTAGTTAGAGGAATATGGCCCCATCACTCGTATTAGTTGGAGGAATATTGCCCATCACTCCTATTAGTTGGAGGAATATGGCCCCATCACTCGTATTAGTTGGAGGAATATGGCCCCATCACTCCTATTAGTTGGAGGAATATGGCGCCATCACTCGTATTAGTTGAAGGAATATCGCCCATCACTCGTATTAGTTGGAGTAATATGGCCCCATCACTCATATTAGTTGGAGGAATATGGCCCCATCACTCATATTCATTGGAGGAATATGGCCCCATCACTGGTATTAGTTGGAGGAATATGGCCTCATCTCTGATATTAGTTACAGGAACAGTGCCCCATCACTGATATCAAGCGCAGAGAAAGTTACCCCATTATTGGTGTCAGTGGCAAGAATTATAACCTACTTTTGTTGTCCAGTAAGAGGAATAGTGCCTCAAGGGTTGGATAGTGGCAGTCCAAGGGCCGCAGTTTGTAGACCACTGGTCTATACAGTAGGTGTGATGGTTGGGTTCCTACAAAGAATACCCAACCTTCCATTGATTACAGAGTCCACCACATTCGGTGTTACATTATTTCATTTTCATGACGAAGGCCCCCGAAGTGCATTGGATTTATAAACTCTCGTTGTTTGGAGTAAACCTGTATCTGGACTCGAATATCATAAAGCTGCTCTTCAGTTTCTGGATTCCTCCATCTCTACCACAAGGCGGAAATCCTTCTATGTGTAGAAGCTCAATATTCCCATTCTCTACACCCACTCCCCCACCATACAACTGGATAATAAAAATAATACAAAATAACTACAAAGCAAACCTCGGGGGGGGGGGGGGTCCCGGCGCTATGAATCCTTCTTCCCCGGCAACATCGCCCGGCAGACAGATGGGATTCACGGCACACATACGTTATCTGAGACACCGGAGATAGGCACGGGGGTGGGGGTTGAACTCGTTTCAACTTCCACCGTATCTCCGCGCTTTCACAGGTATCTTTTCTTTTTTTTTTTCTTTCCTTCCATCTAATGTTCTGCCGGCACATGATGCGTAATTAACTGTCAGCACCAGAAAACGCGGCGGTCACCACCAGCGCACACACACCTCGCTGTGCTCTGCGCCCGTGGGATAGTGAGTCACCACGGATCCCGATCACACACACATCCTCCGAGTGTCACCGGTATTTCCCTCGTCACCCCCCCCCCCCCACAACACAACGCTCACAGACACAGGGCCTGTTGCCATGGAAACTCCGGGATGTGGTGTCACAACTGCCGCGTCTGAGGGAAACCGGGAGGGAAGAGATAACTACTGATGGAAATACCAAAAAAAAGAGAAGAAGTAGAAGGGGAAACGGAGAGGAGAGAGGGGGAGACCGGGGGGGGGGGGGTCCCGGGGGGGGGCCCATGATGGACGCCAAACCCAGACCCCCCCCAAAACACCAGGAACCCCCTGAAAGCTTTGATCTGTGACATTGAACCTGTACTGCAATGGAAGGAAACGGTAAAAAACGCGAACGTCACGGCAAAGTGCGCTAGAACGCCATACAAGCGCAAAGTGGTGCCGTTCATTGTAAATGAAACCCCAATTCATCTCCAGATGGCACCTCCACATGGCACCCCCACATAGCACCTCCACATGGCACCTCCACATGGCACCCCCACATAGCACCTCCACATAGCACCTCCACATGGCACCTCCACATGGCACCCCCACATAGCACCTCCACATGGCACCTCCACATGGCACCCCCACATAGCACCTCCACATGGCACCCCCACATAGCACCTCCACATGGCACCCCCACATGGTACCTCCACATAGCACCTCCACATGGCACCCCCACATAGCACCTCCACATGGCACCTCCACATGGTACCTCCACATGGCACCCCCACATAGCACCTCCACATGGCACCTCCACATGGTACCTCCACATGGCACCCCCACATAGCACCTCCACATAGCACCTTCACATGGTACCTCCACATGGTACCTCCACATAGCACCCCCACATAGCACCTCCACATGGCACCTCCACATGGTACCTCCACATAGCACCTCCACATAGCACCTCCACATGGCACCTCCACATGGTACCTCCACATAGCACCTCCACATGGCACCTCAACATGGTACCTCCACATAGCACCTCCACATGGCACCTCAACATGGCACCCCCACATAGCACCTCCACATGGCACCTCCACATGGTACCTCCACATAGCACCTCCACATGGCACCTCCACATGGTACCTCCACATAGCACCTCCACATGGCACCTCCACATGGTACCTCCACATAGCACCTCCACATGGCACCCCCACATAGCACCTCCACATGGCACCTCCACATGGTACCTCCACATAGCACCTCCACATGGCACCCCCACATGGCACCTCCACATGGCACCTCCACATGGCACCCCCACATAGCACCTCCACATGGCACCCCCACATGGCACCTCCACATGGCACCCCCACATAGCACCTCCACATGGCACCTCCACATGGCACCTCCACATGGTACCTCCACATAGCACCTCCACATGGCACCCCCACATGGCACCCCCACATGGCACCTCCACATGGCACCTCCACATGGCACCCCCACATAGCACCTCCACATGGCACCTCCACATGGCACCTCCACATGGCACCCCCACATAGCACCTCCACATGGTACCTCCACATGGCACCTCCACATGGCACCCCCACATGGCACCTCCACATGGTACCTCCACATAGCACCTCCACATGGCACCCCCACATGGCACCTCCACATGGCACCTCCACATGGCACCCCCACATAGCACCTCCACATGGCACCCCCACATAGCACCTCCACATGGCACCTCCACATGGTACCTCCACATAGCACCTCCATATGGCACCCCCACATGGCACCTCCACATGGCACCCCCACATAGCACCTCCACATGGCACCTCCACATGGCACCTCCACATGGCACCCCCACATAGCACCTCCACATGGTACCTCCACATGGCACCTCCACATGGCACCCCCACATGGCACCTCCACATGGCACCTCCACATGACACCTCCACATGACACCTCCACATGGCACCCCCACATGGCACCTCCACATGGCACCTCCACATGGCACCCACACATGGCACCTCCACATGGCAACTCCACATGGTACCTCCACATGGCACCTCCACATGGCACCTCCACATGACACCTCCACATGGCACCTCCACATGACACCTCCACATGGCACCCCCACATGGCACCCCCACATGGCACCCCCACATGGCACCTCCACATGGCACCTCCACATGGCACCTCTACATGGCACCCCCACATGGCATGCCCACATGGCACCTCCACATGGCACCCCCACATGACACCTCCACATGGCACCTCCACATGGCACCTCCACATGGCACCCCCACATAGCACCTCCACATAACACCTCAACATGACACCTCCACATGGCACCCCCACATGGCACCTCCACATGGCACCTCCACATGGCACCCCCACATGGCACCTCCACATGGCATCTCCACATGGCACCCCCACATGGCACCTCCACATGGCACCCCCACATGGCACCTCCACATGATTCCTCCACATGGCACCCCCACATGGCACCCCCACATGCCACCTCCACATGGCACCTCCACATGGTACCTCCACATGGCACCTCCACATGGCACCCCCACAGGGCACCCCCCACATGGCACCTCCACATGGCACCTCCACATGGCACTCCCACATGGCACCTCCACATGACACCTCCACATGGTACCTCCACATGGCATCTCCACATGGCACCTCCACATGGCACCTCCACATGGCACCTCCACATGGTACCTCCACATGGCACCTCCACATGGCACCCCCACATGGCATCTCCACATGACACCTCCACATGTCACCCCCACATGGTACCTCCACATGGCACCCCCACATGGTACCTCCACATGGCACCTCCACATGTCACCTCCACATGGCACCTCCACATGGCACCCCCACATGGCACCTCCACATGGCACCTCCACATGGCACCTCCACATGGCACCTCCACATGGCATCTCCACATGGTACCTCCACATGGCACCTCCACATGGCACCTCCACATGGCACCTCCACATGGTACCTCCACATGGCGCCTCCACATGGCACCGGTGCTGCAGCACACCCCAGCACTTCCCCGGTGATTTGGCCTAGGCTGAGGTTATGTAATCAGTCTGCTGCAGGTAGGAGGAAGTATGTCCTCAGGCTCACCTCCACCAGGGACTTTGCCTAGGCTGAAAGGATGTCATCAGTCTGCTGCAGTCAAGAGGGAGAATTTCCTCAGTGTTCCCATCACCAGTGACTTTACCTTGGCTGAAAGGATGTCATCAGTCTGCTGCAGGCAAGAATAAGCATTTCCTCAGTCTCCCCTCCCCCAGTGATCAGACTGTACATTGTAACTTTGTAGGGAGAGGAGGCAGAATTTCCTCAGTCTCCTGACTGAACACTACATCAGATGACAGATCCACTTTACTGATATGAGAACTGACACTTTACACATTCAGATTTCCACAAGAGGGAGAATATGGGAAGGAGACTCCAATTCCACCCGCTGCATTTACACCGTACACTGCGGGGATGGGGGGGGGGGGGATAATTCCTGATACACACGGGGGGGGGGGAGCTTCTAAAGCGGTTATTAATCTGAGTAATGATGTGCGCTGTGCGGTCTGATCCCCTCCCCCGGGATTACAGCTCATCTCATCATGTCCAGGGACGTCTCTGACAACCAACACCCCCCCCCCCCGCATTCCACCACCGCCGCCATATCCGGGGTCTTATTAACAATTTATAGGTGGAGGTCAATTTATTTGACATGGGGGGGGGCTCAAGTTTGGCCCCTCATATCCCCAAAGGGCCACACATAACCGTCAGTGAAAGGAACGCTACAGAAAGACCCCCGAGACTTAAAGGGTTACTTCACCTTTCTCAGGGCGGTCTTTGATATTGGGCCCTCCCCAATCCACTTATCAACTATTTGTGGGCAGTGTTGGTTCAAGGGGCAGCTGCTTTGTGCTCCACAACAATGACTGGGCCCAGCTGCCCCTTTTGCCCCGCGTTAAAGACGGCCCTGACTTTTTTGTGTGGTCTCTCCCCCTAGCCTGCCCGAACAACCGCTAAGTAGGCGACCACAATCTTCGCTCCCGCCTAGGTGGCAGGCCAGACATTGGGCACCTCCCCCTCAGCTTTGCAGGCCAGGGTACTCTGGCTTATTCAGTGTGCAACTTTACGCGTTTCGGCCACCCATTCATTTCAATGCGAGAAATGCTCAGAGCAAGTCCCTGACCCTTTTGAGAAATGACGGCGCAACGAAACGCGCGGGGGCGCAACACTATGTGTTTTGGTGCGTGCAAAAAAACACACCTCCTGTATTAGAGCGCCCCCACTCTGACCAGTAACACTCCTCCTGTATTAGAGCGCCCCCACTCTGCCCAGTAACAGACCTCCTGTATTAGAGCGCCCCCACTCTGACCAGTAACACCCCTCCTGTATTAGAGCGCCCCCACTCTGACCAGTAACACCCCTCCTGTATTAGAGCGCCCCCACTCTGACCAGTAACACACCTCCTGTATTAGAGCGCCCCCACTCTGACCAGTAACACCCCTCCTGTATTAGAGCGCCCCCACTCTGCCCAGTAACACCCCTCCTGTATTAGAGCGCCCCCCACTCTGCCCAGTAACACCCCTCCTGTATTAGAGCGCCCCCCACTCTGGAGGAAGGAGCACAGGAGACACCTTTGGACAGCAGCATTGTCAGTCTAGGGGGGAGGGGAGTGTTAGATGGACTAGCAGATTTAGATACACTAACAAATTGAAATGAAACTCCAGCTCACACTTTATAATCTGTTACAGTAACAGTTTTTTCCTTTTGGGATAGAGGATTTACATCAATCAATAAAAGCTGATCATTGTAAGCACCCCTGTCAGTGGGAAATGGTTTGTCTCGTCCCTCTAACTGATACATCTGCAGGAGAGCTTGTGCTGTTGAAAAACAACAGACTTACTGGCCGGATCATTTGGTGAAAATAGAAGAAAGAAAGACTAAAAAAGGGAAAACGAATGCAGCCGTCACATCTGAGACCTGGAAAGGCTGCCATATGATAACTGTTTGCTTTTGGGTGTAATACCCCTTTAAATCCCTCCCCCGTTCTGCGGTGTTGTGTTCTGTTTTAGTACTATGACCAGAAAGAGCAACTGGGAGAAGGACTGGGAATGGAGCAGTGAATGGAACTGAAGGAGGATTAAAACTGACTAAAGAGCGAGCAAAGAGGGATTAACTCCCGACTCCAATCCCCGCCATTTCCCGTCTGAGGCCGCGCGCGCGCTCTACACAGCTCTGTGCTAAAGCCAAACTCCGGACATAGAAACTTCAATAGACCCAAAGGATAGAAATCCTCTCCGTGACCATCAAACCCTCCCACAAAACCCAGATATTACCTTGTGACATCATCACTGGGCTGTACATACAACTGTGACATCATCACTGGGCTGTACATACAACTGTGACATCATCAATGGGCTGTACAGAAAACTGTGACATCATCACTGGGCTGTACATAAAACTGTGACATCATCACTGGGCTGTACATAAAACTGTGACATCATCACTGGGCTGTACATACAACTGTGACATCATCACTGGGCTGTACATACAACTGTGACATCATCACTGGGCTGTACATACAACTGTGACATCATCACTGGGCTGTACATACAACTGTGACATCATCACTGGGCTGTACATACAACTGTGACATCATCACTGGGCTGTACATACAACTGTGACATCATCACTGGGCTGTACATAAAACTGTGACATCATCACTGGGCTGTACAAAAAACTGTGACATCATCACTGGGCTGTACATAAAACTGTGACATCATCACTGGGCTGTACATACAACTGTGACATCATCACTGGGCTGTACATAAAACTGTGACATCATCACTGGGCTGTACATAAAACTGTGATATCATCACTGGGCTGTACATAAAACTGTGACATCATCACTGGGCTGTACATAAAACTGTGACATCATCACTGGGCTGTACAAAAAACTGTGACATCATCACTGGGCTGTACATAGCCTGTGCAGAGAGCAGAGCTGTGGGAGGGGCCAGCAGGCTCCACTCACTACAGGAGGGGGCGGAGACC
This sequence comes from Aquarana catesbeiana, assembly GCF_042186555.1. NCBI lineage: Eukaryota > Metazoa > Chordata > Amphibia > Anura > Ranidae > Aquarana > Aquarana catesbeiana. The sequence continues at coordinate 319,912,126 of NC_133332.1, read as the reverse complement.
AGACCAGTCACCCTGCACAAGGAGAGAGAGCAGAGCTGTGGGAGGGGCCCAGCAGGCTCCTCCTACTACAGGAGGGGGCGGAGACAAGACCGGTCCCCCTGCACAAGGAGAGAGAGAGCAGAGCTGTGGGAGGGGCCCAGCAGGCTCCTCCTACTACAGGAGGGGGCGGAGACAAGACCGGTCCCCCTGCACAAGGAGAGAGAGAGCAGAGCTGTGGGAGGGGCCCAGCAGGCTCCTCCTACTACAGGAGGGGGTGGAGACAAGACCAGTCCCCCTGCACAAGGAGAGAGATCAGCAGTGGGCGGTCTTTATTCCAGGAAGTCTCACACTGGATGACTGCACAGATCTGGAGGAAAGCACGAAACGCGTCCGCGCCTGAACCAATCCTATCATGGCGTCTTATTCTGCGATACATTGTTTTTTTTTAAATATTTGTAACAATTCATTCTACACAGCGACAATAGGACTGTAGAGGGTCGGGATTGGCCGCCTGCTCTGCACGTTCCAGAATATCGCCGGATTTAATCGTTTAACCGTCACCGCGCCGCCTCCTACGCCCGCCATCGCCCGTCCACCCGCCATCGCCCGTCCGTCCGCCATTGTCCGTCCGCCCGCCATCGCCTGTCCGTCCGCCATTGCCCGTCCGTCTGCCATCACCCGTCCGCCCGCCATCGCCCGTCCGCCCGCCATCGCCCGTCCGCCATCGCCCGTCCGTCTGCCATCACCCGTCCGCCCGCCATCGCCCGTCCGCCCGCCATCGCCCGTCCGCCCCGCCATTTCTTCTAATATCCGCTTCCCTGTTTGTTTTTTTCGCCTCAGACAGGAAATGTTGATTCTTTCTCAGGTGGGAAACAACGGTCTGAGGGAGGGGGGGGCGGGGGGGTCACGAGCGAATTTACAGGCAGATCGGGGGGGAGGGGGGGGTCTGGCCGTCTCGCTATCCGCAGTACGCCTACCATCATCACACTGCAGTCTGTTCTCTGCACAGGAAAATATGGCGAGGAGGAGGGGGGAGGGGGGGGGGCGCACAGGTACTTCCCACGGCGGTGCCGCCAACGCCGAATTACGGGGAGCACCAGGCGGTGGGGGGGGGGGAGGGGGAGATGCGTGGGCATCCCGAGCCACTGGAAGATAAACAGCCTACGGCGCCGGGAGCTCGCTGGAAATCACGGGGCGACTCGGGGAGGGGGGGGGGGGAAGCCCAAAACGCGAGAGCGGAGGATTCGCCGCGTCTCCTTCTCTTTAACTGCTGCAGGGACAAAGCCAGGAGCCCCCTCCCCCTCCCCCCCTCCCCCCTCCCCCCCTCCTCCTCCCCCCCCCTCCCCCCTCTCTCTCCTTCGCGTGAAAAAAGGGGGAATCCACCATTGCAACCTGCTGCTAGATTACTGGGAATCCCTTCGCATCGTGTTTACGGCGAGGGAGGGAGCAGCCGAGACGCTCTCCGGAAAAGCTGAGCGCGGTAAACAAAAAAAAAACAAAAAAAAACGAGATTATGATAATGGCGAGGACGGACGCGCGGCAGGCGACAATTCGGGGGGGGGGAGGGGGAAATCGTTTAGATACGCGTCGCCTTATGTAACCTCACCCCCCCCCTCCTCCCCTCCCCCCCGATTTCACGTGGTGAGGAAGGAAAATGAAGGATGCGTTCGCGCTGAGCGTGCGCTGCGGCGCGTCGGTATAAAGTATTACAGGGCACGCTTTTTTTTTTTCCCTTTTTGGATGAAATTCTACGCAGCACAGCGCAGGTGATAACGCTGCAAATAAATGCCGCATGTCTACATTTTTTTCCCAATGCGACACATAGGCCGCAATAAACAGCGCCCATCCCCCCCCCCCCCCCCAATTTCTGAAGGTGATTTTAAGGCTCCGTTCACACTAGAGTGACTCCAGAGTCGCACCATTTCCAGAGCCACATTGCATGTCTTTGATCCGGCTTTACACTCAGCTCTGGTTCACACCGGAGAGTCACATGACAAGTCGCTCCACCATTGGCGGCAATGGAACCGTTATAATGGGAGCGACTTGAGTCACTCCGACCTGGAAAAAGGTTCCTGGTGCGACTTCAATATGACTTGTACTGACTTCTGGTGAAGAAGTCTTATGCAAGGCGCAGGTCACTGGGGGAGGAGAGACTGAGGAAATGCTTCCTCCTGCCTGCAGCAGACTGATGGCATCATCTCAACCTAGACAAAGTCACTGGGAGAGGGGAGACTGAGGAATTGCTTCCTGCTGCCTGTGGCAGATTAATGACATCATCTTAGTCTAGGCAAAGTCAATGGGGGAGAGGAGACTGAGAAAAGGCTCGCTCCTGCCTGCAGCAGACCGATGACATAATCTCAGTCTAGGCAAAATCACTGGTGGTAGGGAGACTGAGGAAATGCTTCTTCCTGCCTGCAGCAGACTGATGGCCTCATCTTAGTCTCGGCAAAGTCACTGGGAGAGGGGAGACTGAGGAAATGCTTCCTCCTGCCTGTGGCAGATTGATGACATCATCTTAGTCTAGGCAAAGTCAATGGGGGAGGGGAGGCTGAGAAAAGGCTTGCTCCTGCCTGCAGCAGACTGATGACATAATCTCAGCCTAGATCGACTTCTGTACAATCACCCTGCCCATACCAGTATCATAATTCCGACAGTCCCTCCAGAACTAGGCGAATTTCAATCCATGGATGGCCGGCTTTAGTCCCGATGGAACCAACAAAAGTTATTTGTGGGTACATGACCACCAACTGTCCAACTTACAGAATAGCTGGGAGGCCGAAACCTTCCTCCTGTATCATGTATGAATATAAGGAACGGCCCTACTGGGAAAGCCACCCAAAGATCGATGTAAACCCATTCACTAAAATGTTCATGTACATTAGGTGGCCTAAAGTTTTTGGACCCTGACCATCTCACCTACCGATATCAAAAGGTGTGCAGACCACCCCAAATGATGGAGGTCAGGTGTCTCCAGTGAAGGATCCTGGTAATACTTCATTATACAAAGACATTGTAGACAATTGTGTTCTTCCATCTTTGTGGTAACAGTTTGGTGAAGAATCTTTTTCAGTTCCAGCATGACTGTGCCCCTGTGTACAAAGCCAGCTCCATAAAGACATGGTGTGACCAGTTTGGTGTGGAGGAACTCAGGTGTCCTGCACAGAGGCCTGACCTCAACCCTACCTTTGGAAGGCCTTTGGTAAAAGGTCTTGTCGTCCAACATCAGTACCTGCCCTTAGCCTTACAGAACACATTTGGGATGAAATGGAATGAGACATATCTTCTCGAACAACATTTCCATAAAGACATGGTTTGACCAGTTTGGTGTGGAGGAACTTGAGTATCCTGCAAACAGCACTGACCTCAACTGTTTCTCATCTAACGTCAGTACCTGACCTCCCAAATGGGCACTAATTGCCCCATACAGCCTCCAAATTCTTGTGGAAAGCTTTCCTAGAAGAGTGGCGCCTGTTACAGGGGGCAACTCCATATTAATGGTCATGGTTTTGGAATGGGATGTCCATCAAGCTCATGTAGGTGTGATGGGTGAAGGAACCCAGGTGTCCTGAACTCAACCCTACTGAACACCTGTGGGGGGAATTTGAAGGCCGATTGTGAGCCAGGTCCTCTCATCTTAGTATCTGACCACACAAATGGGCACAAATTCCGACAGACACTCCAAAATTGTATGGGAAGCCTTCCAGAAGTGTGGAGGATGTTATAGCCATTGAAAGGATGGGGGGGGGGGCGAGGGATTTCAGTGCTATGGAATCTTTTATGTTTTTTCCCCGTGTTTGACGAGTCTGGTAAGTAGGAACTCGAGTGTCCTGCACAGAGCCTTGACCTCAACCCTGCTGAACACCTTTGAGATGAATTGGAACGCCAATGGTGAACCAGGTCTTTTTTCGGTGTCAAACATGTGAGCCAGGTCTTCTCATCCAACATCAGTACCTGTCTTCACAAATGGGCGCAAATTGCCGCAGACACCTTCCAAAATCTTGTGGAAAGCCTTCCCAGAAGAGTGGAGTCCTGTTATAGCCACAAAGGGCAACTCCAAAGTGATTGGCCATAGGGGGGGTGTACCTTCATATTGGAGGCCATGGTTTTGGAATGAGATGACCAACAAGCTCATAGTAGTGTGATGGTCAAGTGTCCAAACTTTAAGAGTCCATAAAGACATGATGTGACCAGTTTGGTGCAGAGGAACTTGAGTGTCCTGCACAGAGCCCTGATCTCATCCTTACTGATCACCTTTGGGATGAATTGGAACACCGATGATGAGCCAGGTCTTCTTATCCAACATCAGTACCTGACCTCACAAATGGGCTTATTATTGAGCAAGGTAAGGGGGCAACTCTATATTAATTGCCATGTTGGGGGGACAACTCCTTTATAATGGATATTACAAATTGGGATGACTTTGTCACTAGGATAAAAATCAAGCAAGGTACCCCCAACAAAGGGGGACGATGTAGGTCAATAGAACAGGTAGCAGGAGAGGTCCTCATTATCTTCGAGGAGAATTTGTTTGGGATATTTTAGGTCTAGCCAAGCAATCCTCTGTATTTTCCGAGATGGGAAGAGATGCCGCGATGGCTCTCTGGTGCTTTAGGGGGTTAATCAATGAGTAAAGAAGAATTACGCAGACACATTACTCAAAGTCTGGAGAGGTGTCCTGTTGGGGGCTCCTCTCTGTGCTGCTCCCCCATCTCATTCTGAGCGAGGGGCTCTCCTGGGATGTCTGTTAGTGAATTAATAATGACAGTGTGCTGGGTTCTGGAGATCTGTTACAAGGCTCCCCCCCCCACCTCCCCCTGCAGAGAGAGCCACAGCCGGAAAGGTTCCCTCATTATTTCCATGGAAACAGGCAGGAACTGAGACGCTAAGAGACATCTTGATGGGGACTGAATGAGGCCATCAAGGGCTTTCCTTAACCCCTTCTAACTCCGACTTGTGCGTGGTGGTAACCTGGCTTTTCCCAACCGTTGCACCAAGGTAGCAGCTTCCTGCTTTCCAAACGCTCCCCCCCTTCACACTCCTCCTCAAAGCCCCCATGATTTTTTTGATACTTACCTTTTTTCTAATGTTATCTGGCCAGTCACGTGACAAGGTCCTCCTCACCTCTTATCTGGAGCTGGGTGGTCCTCAAAGCATTGCTGATTCTTGCACTTCATTGTGCTGTGAGTGCAGGGCGCAGTGGTAAAGCCCCCCTTTGGGGCGGGTCCATGACACCTTGCACTTACAGGAAGTGGTTGAATGGAACTGGGTGTCATTAAACCTGAAGCAGGCCTAGTGCTGGATTGCAGAATGGTGAGTCTAAGGGGGGTGGTGTCTGAAAGGAGGTCACCAGGGATCCTGGGAAAGCATAGCTACTAAGTATAAAAACTTGAAATGTACATTCTGCCATCGCTACAAATACCAACAGCCCCAAAAGGCATCGTTATAGTCTGGGTCAGTTTCTATAACAGCAACAATTGCATAACCCAGCCTTTCCCAACTAGGGTTCTGTGGAATCCTAGAGTTCCTCCAGAGGAGGCTAGGGGTTCCTTAAGTTGCAGTTAACTGACCTCCAATGTGATGGTGCCTGCATAGTTCCAGGTTTACCACCACTTGGTATAGCCAGTGGCATGACTGTAACGGTCGCATCGTGACCACCACCAACATAAGAGGCATTTACCCAATTACCACCACCAAGGTAAGAGGCATTTTCTCAATGACTATCACCAGTGTAAGAGGCATTTTTTCAATGACCATCAACAGTGTAAGAGGCATTTTCCCAATGACCACCACCAACGTAAGAAGCATTTTCGCAATGACCACCACCAACATAAGAGGCATTTTCCCAATGACCACCACCAACCTAAGAGACATTTTCCCAAAGACCACCACCAATGTAAGAGGAATTTTCCCAATAACCACAACCAGTGTAAGAGGCATTTCCCCAGTGACCACTACTAACGTAAGAGACATTTCCCCAATGACCACCACCAATGTAAGGGGCATTTCCCCAATGACCACCACCAATGTAAGAGGCATTTCCCCAATGACCACCACCAATGTAAGAGGCATTTCCCCAATGACCACCACCAACGTAAGAGGCATTTTCCCAATGACCACCACCAACGTAAGAGGCATTTTCCCAAATAACACCATCAATGTAAGAGGCATCTCCCAATGACCACCACCAATGTAAAAGGAATTTCCCCAATGACCATCACCAATGCAAGAGGCATTTTCCCAATGACCACCACCAATGTAAGAGGCATTTTCCCAAATAACACCATCAATGTAAGAGGCATCTCCCAATGACCACCACCAATGTAAAAGGAATTTCCCCAATGACCACTACCAACGTAAGAGGCATTTCCCCAATGACTACAACCAGTGTAAGAGGCATTTTCCCAATGACCACCACCAGGGCTTTTTTTCTCAGACAATAGGTGCAGGAACTCCTGCCTTCTGAGTCAGCCGTCGTTTCTGCCCCCTACCCACCTCTGAGCAATGTCCCTTGGTTCCACCTTCTACATACCTCCCAGTACCGCCCCTTTTAGAGAATGCAGAACCTAGTATCATTTTGTACTACTAAGTGATTTGTTAATGATAATAAGACAGTAAAATAGAATCCCTGCTGTGAGCAACAATAGACCCCACCTCAGCAACAGGAGACCCCCCCCAAAACAACAGACCTCCCCCAGAAACAATAGACATCCCTCAGCAACAATAGATCCTATACACAACAATAGACTGTCTCCCCCCCAGCAACAATGCTCCCCCACACCAAAAAGACACCCCAGCAACAATAGACCCCCAGCAGCAACAACATATCTCACAGCAGCCAACATCAATAGACCTCTCCCTCAACAGTAGATCCCTTCCAGCAACAATAGACCTACCCAGCAAGAATAGACCCCCATGCAAAAATAGATCCTTACTAGCGACAATAGATTCCCCAAGCAGTCAGCATCAATAGACTCTCCAGCACACCCCAGCACTCCTTTCCATTACATACATTCATTGCTGGAGGTGCCGGAACTGCGTTCCCCTGCATTCCCGCTGAAAAAAGCCCTGACCACCACTAACGTAACAGGCATTTTCCCAATGACTACAACCAGTGTAAGAGGCATTCACCCAATGACCGCCACCAACGTGAGAGGCATTTTCCCAAAGACATCATCAACGTAAGAGGCATTTTCCCAAAGACCACCACCAATGTAAGAGGCATTTTCCCAACGACCACCACCAATGTAAGAGGCTTTTTCCCAATGACCACCACCATCGTAAGAGGCGTTTTCCAAAGTGTAGTTTTTTTTACTACAACCAGCGTAAGAGGCATATTCACAAAGACCATCACCAATGCAAGAGGCATTTTTCCAAAGACCACCACCAATATAAGAGACATTTCCCAATGACCACCACCAACGTAAGAGGCATTTTCCCAATGACCACAAACAGTGTAAGAGGCATTTTCCCAAAGTCCATCACCAATGCAAGAGGCATTTTCCCAATGACCACCACCAATGTAAGAGCCATTTCCCAATGACCACCACCAATGTAAGAGCCATTTCCCAATGACCACCACCAACGTAAGAGGCATTTTCCCAATGACTACAACCAATGTAAGAGGCATTTTGCCAATGACCACAACCAGTGTAAGAGGTATTTTCCCGATGGCCACCACCAACGTAAGAGGCATTTTCCCAATGACTACAACCAGTGTAAGAGGCATTTTCCCAATGACCACCACCAATGTAAGAGGCATTTTCCAAAGTGAGAGGCATTTTCCCAAAGACCATTACCAATGTAAGAGACATTTCCCAATGACCACCACCAACATAACAGGTATTTTCCCAATGACTACAAACAGCGTAAGAGGCATTTTCCCAAAGACCATCATCAATGCAAGAGGCATTTTCGCAATGACCACTACCAATGTAAGAGGCATTTTCCAAATGACCACCTCCAACGTAAGAGGCGTTTTCCCAATGGCTACAACCCTTGTAAAAGGCATTTTCCCAATGACCACAACCAGTGTAAGAGGCATTCTCCCAATGACCGCCACCAAAGTGAGAGGCATTTTCCCAAAGACCATCACCAATGTAAGAGGCATTTTCCCAAAGACCACCACCAACGTAAGAGGCATTTACCCAATGACCACCACCAACGGAAGAGGCATTTTCCCAATGACCGCCACCAAAGTGAGAGGCATTTTCCCAAAGACCACCACCAATGTAAGAGGCATTTTTCCAAAGACCATCGCCAATGTAAGAGGCATTTTCCCAATGACCACCACCAATATAAGAGGCATTTTCCCAATGACCACAACCAGTGTAAGAGGCATTTTCCCAAAGACCATCACAAATGTAAGAGTCTCTGAGCATCTCCTTCAGACAGCCCACAGTCACCGAACACCTTCTATAGTATGTCTACAGTCTCTGAGCATCTCCTGTAGCACCTCCACAGTTTACACAATACCGCACATTCTGGCCATACACGGCACAATACCGCTCTACACTTTCTGGTCATACACGACACAATCCCACATTCCGGAATACCATTCCTTTCTGATCTCCATGATAATCTATACAAATTAATGAGACAACGTCGGGGTCTAATCGCCACAAAGGCCGGCAGATCTCTACCCTTCCACAATATTTCAACGCTGCCATTCATATAAATTATTTTCGGCAGGCCGCGGTTCTGCACCGCTTGAGCCCATGCATTACACCGCGTGAAAAAAAAAGAAGAGCGCGGCGTCTCACACGTTATACCTTAGTGAGCTGTGACAGGACCAATAGAACAACATTAGCAAAGGAGCCGAAGGGAAATGATCCGTGTCTGATGCAGAAAGTCTAGAAGACAAGGATAATACATTCCCCATCCATCTTTACAAGTGCGTTAAGGAGGGAGTTGTGGCTGAAACAAACGCGCCATAGCGATTAAAATACAGAGCGATCGATCTGCAAAGTTTGAGGTGTGAAGAGGACCGAGCCGATCCGCAGGCAGCACTACACACATCGGCCAGCTTGGGAGCTGCTTTACTAGCGCGCAGCGGGAGCCTTCCATCACTCCGGTACTATGGATTTTTTTTTTGCCGCAGACAGGCTTGCTTTAACCGCTTCCCTACCGGTCCGATTCTGACGCTTCTCCCCTACATGTAAAAATCTACTTTTTTTTTTTTTGCTACAAAATTACTTAGAACCCCCAAACATTATATATATATTTTTTGTTGCAATTTTGTTACATCAAACGGTATTTGCACAGCGATTTTTCAAACGCAATTTTTTGGGAAAAAATACACTTAAACGAATGTTAATGCAAAAAAAAAAACAAAAAAAACCAAAAACTCAATATTTAACCAAATTGACGATGTTACGCGGAGTACCCAACATGTCACGCTTTAAAATTGCGTACGCTCATGGAATGGCACCAAACAGTACTTAAAAATCTCCATAGGCAATGCGTTCAACAACAAAAAAAAAAAAAATTTTTTTTTCATTATTATTATTATTATTTTTTTTACACTTTCCCTTTCTGTTATTACTTTTATTCCTATTACAAGGAATGTAAACATCCCTTGTAATAGAAATAAGGGTTGACAGGTCCTCTTTATGGAGAGATCTGGGGTCTATAAGATCCTTTTTTGCTACAAAATTACTTAGAACCCCCAAACGTATTTTATATATATAGATATATAGATATATATATACACCGGTATATATACAGTACCTGACAAAAGTAAGTACACCCCTCAGTGACATTTGTGTAAATCTTTTCTTCTATCTTTTCATGTGACAACACTGAAGAAATGACACTTGTCTACAATGTAAAGTAGTGAGTGTACAGCTTGTATAACAGTGTAAATTTACTGTCCCCTCAAAATAAGTCAACACACAGCCATTAATGTCTAAACCGCTGGCAACAAAAGTCAGGACACCCCTAAGTGAAAATCTCCAAATTGGGCCCAAAGTGTCAATATTTTGTGTGGCCACCATTATTTTCCAGCACTGCCTTAACCCTCTTGGGCATGGAGGTCACCAGAGCTTCACAGGTTGTCACTGGAGTCCTCTTCCCCTCCTCCATGATGACATCACAGAGCTGGTGGATGTTAGAGACCTTGCGCTCCTCCACCTTCCATTTGAGGATGTCCCACAGATGATCAATAGGGTTTAGGTCTGGAGACATGCTTGGCCAGTCCATCACCTTTACCCTCAGCTTCTTTAGCAAGGCAGTGGTGGTCTTGGAGGTGTGTTTGGGGTGGTTATCATGTTGGAATACTGCCCTGCGGCCCAGTCTCTGAAGGGAGGGGATCATGCTCTGCTTCAGTATGTCACAGTACATGTTGGCATTCATGGTTCCCTCAATGATCTGTAGCCCCCCAGTGCCGGCAGCACTCATGCAGCCCCAGACCATGACACTCCCACCACCATGCTTGACTGTAGACAAGACACACTTGTCTTTGTCCTCCTCACCTGGTTGCCCCCACACACGCTTGTCACCATCTGAACCAAATACGTTTATCTTGGTCTCATCAGACCACAGGACATGGTTCCAGTAATCCATGTCCTTAGTCTGCTTGTCTTCAACAAACTGTTTGTGGACTTTCTTGTCCATCATCTTTAGAAGAGGCTTCCTTCTGGGATGACAGCCATGCAGACCAATTTGATGCAGTGTGCGGCGTATGGTCTGAGCACTGACAGGCTGACCCCCCACCCCTACAACCTCTGCAGCAATGCTGGCAGCACTCATACGTCTATTTCCCAAAGACAACCTCTGGATATGACGCTGATCACGTGACCTCAACTTCTTTGGTGGACCATGGCGAGGCCTGTTCTGAGTGGAACCTGTCCTGTTATACCGCTGTATGGTCTTGGCCACCGTGCTGCAGATCAGTTTCAGGGTCTTGGCAATCTTCTTATAGCCTAGGCCATCTTTATGTAGAGCAACAATTCTTTTTTTCAGATCCTCAGAGAGTTCTTTGCCATGAGGTGCCATGTTGAACTTCCAGTGACCAGTATGAGAGAGTGAGAGCAATAACACCAAATTTAACACACCTGCTCCCCATTCATACCTGAGACCTTGTAACACTAACGAGTCACATGACACCGGGGAGGGAAAATGGCTAATTGGGCCCAATTTGGAGATTTTCACTTAGGGGTGTACTGACTTTTGTTGCCAGCGGTTTAGACATTAATGGCTGTGTGTTGAGTTATTTTGAGGGGACAGTAAATTTACACTGTTATACAAGCTGTACACTCACTACTTTACATTGTAGACAAGTGTCATTTCTTCAGTGTTGTCACATGAAAAGATAGAAGGAAAGATTTACACAAATGTCACTGAGGGGTGTACTTGCAAAATCGGCTCCAGCAGCGAAAGGGTTAAGTGTACTGAATTTGACCAAGAAATACGAATATCCAGCGTCCAATCACAGAAAAGCAAAGTCACATGTGATTTTTTTTTTTTTTTTTTGGGGGGGGTATGAAATCTCTGAGCCAATTTCTAAGAAGGAATATTCCACGCCAATCATTTTTTTTTTTTGTGATTTTACAGATCCCTCCAACACCCCTCCCCCCCTCCTCCTCCTTGGTCCTCTCCCCCCCTCCTCCTCCTTGGTCCTCTCCCCCCCCTCCTCCTCCTTGGTCCTCTCCCCCCCCCCCCCCCCCCCCCCCAGACTCACTACCCTTGAGATGACAGCGATGCTGCATGAGGAGCTCACTAGAAGCACGTCACAGGTCAATCCACCATGAGAGCCGCTCGCCGCCTCGTCTTACATGACGACCTCCATATCCTGCATATTCATGCTTCCATTCCTGGATGACACACACACACATGCCCGCATCCTCCACCAGATCCATCCCAGGAGTGCAATTCATCGGGAGATATTCACCGCGTCTTCCCCCGGATTACACTCACATCAATTATTCCTCCTAATTCAGGAGCCGTACGGGCAACGGAGAGATGGACTCCGAGATACACCCCAATTCAGCCCCAAATAAAGGGGACCGATCAGTAACTTTACAACCTCCATCAATACATTCCTGACATGTCGCAGCAAACAGCATCATTTTCCAGATGTGTTCCACCTTTTATCATTAAGAAGCTGTCCTTGAGCTCCAGTCCAGTGACTTTGCCTAGGCTGAGATAAATTTCATCAGTCTGCTGCAGGCAGGAGGAAGCATTACCTCAGTCTCCCCCCTCCCCCCCCAGTGACTTTGCTTAGGCTGAGTTGAAGTCATCGGTCTGCTTTAGGCAGCATGAAGCATTTCCTCAGTCCCCCCCTCCCCCATGTGACATTGCCTAGGGTGAGATGATGTCATCAGTCTGCTGCAGGCAGGAGAAAGCACTTCCTCAGTCTTCCTTCCCCCCAGTAACTTTGCCTAGGCTGAGATGATGCCATCAGTCTGCTGCAGGCAGGAGGAAACATTTCCTCGGACTCCCCTCCCCCAGTGGCTTTGCCTAGGCTGAGATGATGTCATCAGTCTGCTGCAGGCAGGTGGAAGTATTCCCTCAGTCTCCTTTCCCCTATAAGTGGCTCTGCCTAGGTTGAAATGATGTCATCAGTCTGCTGCAGGCAGAAGGATACATTTCCTCAGTCTCCCCTCCCCCAGTGACTTTGCCTAGGCTGAGATGATGCCATCAGTCTGCTGCAGGCAGGAGGAAGCATTTCCTCTGTCTTCTCTCCCCCCTCCAGGGACTTTGTCTAGATTTAGATGATGTCATAAGTCTGCTGCAGGCAGGGGGAAACATTTTGTCAGTCTCTGCTCCCCAATGATCAGACTGTACATTGTGACTTTGTTGGAAGTCACAAGGTGAGAGGCTGTATGTAGGGGGCTGATCTGTGTCAGACATTTGTGAACACAGCTAAGAACTGCGAAATGCACAGCCATCCCGATTTCCATGACTGTGTCATCTCTGAGCCGGCATTCCAGGTAGTGGGTGGTGACCCTGGATGATGCCCCAACAAATGTGGTGCCGTCCTTTTGGAGGAAAAAAAAACAGATATAAACGTTGACTTGTGCCTTAAACAGATTTAGAGATCGATGCTTCTACCTGTCCAGGGGGAGACTGAGGAAATGCTTCTTCCTGCCTGCAGCAGACTGATGACATCATCTCAGCCTAGGCAAAGTCGCTGGGGGGGGAGACTGAGGAAATGTTTCTTCCTGCCTGCAGCAGACCAATGACATCATCTCAGCCCTAAGCAAAGTTACTGGGGGAGGGGTGACTAAGGATATGCTTCCTCTTACATGCAGCAGACCAATTACATCTCCTCAGCCTAGGTAAAATCACTGGGGTAAGAGAGACTGAGAAAATGCTTCTTCCGGCCTGCAGCAGACCGATGACATCATCTCAGCCTAAGAAAAGTCACAGGGAGTGGAGACTGAGGAAAATCTTCTTCCTGCCTGCAGCAGACTGATGACATCATCTCAGCCTAAGCAAAGTCACAGGGAGTGGAGACTGAGGAAATTCTTCTTCCTGCCTGCAGCAGACCGATGACATCATCTCAGCCTAAGAAAAGTCACAGAGAGAAGGAAGACTGAGGGAATGCTTCCTCCTGTCTGCAGCAGACTGATTACATCATCTTAGCCTAAGCAAAGTCACAGGGAGGGGAGACTGAGGAAATGCTACCTCCTGCCTGCAGCAGACTGATGACATCATCTGAGCCTGGGCAAAGTCACTGACTGGAGCTCATGGGTGACTTTTTAATGTATGTAGTACTATAGAGGTCTGTCAGCTCCTGTGTCCCCAAATGAATAATCTGTGGTGCTTTCCTGCCCCCGGGGAGCTGCAGGAAGTGCGTACAGCCACCGATCCAAGCGAACGGCTGTTCACCTGCAGCGCGGGAAAGCGATTTTCTACTTGAGGACACCGGAGGTGCTAGACGGCTGTGAGGTCCATGAGGTCTTCAGGTCCACTTTACAGCCACTTGTGTCGGTGTGATTCTGTAGAATAGAATGTGATGCTGACCATGCATGCGCTGTCGTCCCGCCCGTCTCCAAGATACCGGCAAAGACTGCAACTGTCATCACTGAAGCCTTGGGATTCCTTCTACTGTCACCTCACAATGAGAAGAATGTTCTCCTTTCTCCAGGGAAGACATAATAATGGTTGGTGGGTGGCAAAGCTTTGAGGAAATTCTAGAAAGTTGGTCATATTTTTGTTGCACCTTCACTCCATGAACAATCACTCTATAAATGATTGGTTCTCAACCACCATGCCTCCTGTCAGGCCGTGGCCTTTCCTTCCTGCTGAACTGTGGCCTTCCCCCCTTTTGGGACCTGGCCTTCCTCTTGTCAGGCCGTGGCCTCCCTCAGTCTCCCTCCTGAGGGGGAACTGGGCTCCGTCCTGCCAGGCCCTATTATTTTTTTCTAGGGTTCAATATCCTACTAACACCGATTATTTGGGACTATTCATTCCTGGGGCCACTCTCCCACTGACCCCAATTATATGGGGGCTGCATTCTCCTGGTGACCACTATTCCACCTATACCAATGATTTGGGGGCTATTCTCTCCTGGGGGGGCCACGATCCTACTGACAGCATGTTCTGAAGCAGTGGTGGAACTACCAGGGTCACAAAGGTCGTACTAGCGACTGGGCCCCGGCATTCCGCCACTGTCGGGGGGCCCCAGCGGGGTTGCAGGGCTCTGAGCTGAGAGTGTCTCTCTCACACAGCCCAGAGCCTGCACTGACAGTTCCTCCTCCCTCCTCCCTCACAAATGGATGGGAGAGGAGAGAGCCGCTCTGCTTCTCCTCCCGCCCCTCTCCTCCTGTGTGCCCCTCGGGAAGTGAATCTGATCATTCAGCTCCTGTCTTTCACACTTCCAGCACAGGAGGAGAGGGGTGGGAGGGGAAGAAGCAGATCCGCTCTCTCCTCTCCCATCTGTGCGAGGGAGGCTGTATAAGAGACACCCTGCTAAGGAGGAACTGATAAGCAGCACTGATAGGCGGCATTGATGGGCACTGGTAGGCAACACCAATGGGCACTGGTAGGCAGCACTGATGGGCACTGAGAGGCAGCACTGATAGACGGCACTGATGAGCACTGATAGGTGGTACTGATAGATGGCACTGATGAGCACTAAGAGGTAGCACTGATGGGCACTGATAGGCGGCACTGATGGGCACTGATAGGCAGCATTGATGAGCACTGATAGGTGGCATTGATGAGGACTGATAGGTGGCACTGATGGGCACCAGTAGGCGGCATTGATAGGCAGCACTGATAGACAGCCCTAATGGGCACTGATAGACCACCCTGATGAGCACTGATAGATGGTACTGATGAGCACTGATAGGCGGCACTGATAGGCAGCACTGATGGGCACTGATAGGCAGCATTGATGAGCACTGATAGGTGGCATTGATGAGGACTGATAGGTGGCACTGATGGGCACTGGTAGGCGGCATTGATAGGCAGCACTGATAGACAGCCCTAATGGGCACTGACCGAACGCCCTGATCTGCACTGATAGACGCCAATGATGAGCACTGATACACGGCACTGAGAGGCAGCACTGATGGGTACTGATAGGTGGCATTGATGAGCATTGATAGGTGGCACTGATAGGCGGCAGTGATGGGCACTGATAGACAGCACTGATGAGCACTGAGAGGCAGCATTGATAGGTGGCATTGATGAGGCATGCGGGAGGCAGGGTTCTGGGAGGATGTCCATGGACGCCCTCCCAGAACTGGAAGCCCAGAGCTCGGATGGAGACATGCCTCTACATTCATTGGCCTCTGGACCCACAGACTGATCTACATTCATTGGCCTCTGGACCCATAGATTGATCTACATTCATTGGCCTCTGGATCCACAGATTGATCTACATTCATTGGCCTCTGGATCCACAGATTGATCTACATTCATTGGCCTCTGGGTCCACAGATTGATCTACATTCATTGGCCTCTAGGTCCACAGATTGATCTACATTCATTGGCCTCTGGACCCATAGATTGATCTACATTCATTTTCCTCTGGACCCACAGATTGATCTACATTCATTGGCCTCTGGACCCACAGATTGATCTACATTCATTGGCCTCTGGATCCACAGATTGATTTACATTCATTGGCCTCTGGACCCACAGATTGATCTACATTCATTGGCCTCTGGACCCACAGATTGATCTACATTCATTGTCCTCTGGATCCACAGATTGATCTACATTCATTGGCCTCTGGACCCACAGATTGATCTACATTCATTGGCCTCTGGACCCACAGACTGATCTACATTCATTGGCCTCTGGGTCCACAGATAGATCTACATTCATTGGCCTCTGGACCCACAGACTGATCTACATTCATTGGCCTCTGGACCCACAGATTGATCTACATTCACTGGACTCTGCAACCACAGACTGATCTACATTCATTGGCCTCTGGATTCACAGACTGGCCAACATTCATGGTTTCCTGCTCCAGGGCCCTGAAGGTTCTAGTTAAGCCTCTGTTCAATCCCACTAACACCAAAGATTTTCTCCTAGGGGCTATAATCCCAGGGACACCAATTTTCTAGGGGCTCTATTTTTTTAGGACATATTTTACATTCCCATACTTCTGCTGTATGAGTATATACTTTTTTTTTTTGCTCTATGACGATGGAAAGTTCTGGAAGAATTTACCTGGCTCTAGTTACAGAACCAATGAGATTGAGGACCTGTGGTGTAACCGATTCATACTGTATAAATACCAGGCGCAAATCAAATAACAAATCTTCACTAGTTACAGAAATATCTGTTGTACCACTAAAGGAAAATGTTGTGTTAGTCGGCCTTCTTGTAGAAGTAGTACAGAAAATTGGGTAGAGTTCGGCCTTCAAGCACTGTGCAGAACGGAAGAGTCTGGCACCACATGGGGCCAAGGCCACAACACAGAAACATTCAATCAATATTGTATTTTTTCCTCCTGGATACATGTGGCGCTCCAATCCATCCATTGTGATTAAATATTCTGCGTGGCCATGTCGCGGTTGAAGGACCACTTGCACATTTTTTACTTACGATTGATGACCTACTGGTGTGCCAGGCCATGGAGTTTATGTCATGGACTGAAGACTCTGACCTCTTAGCAACTATAACCAGACCGGTAATGACGGGCCAAAAGAATTCAAGAGGACTCCATGTACCAATGTGACGCACAGCAGAACCTCCCAAAAAAAAAAAGTCTCTGCTTATCTGGAGTCCACCACACATCCAGAAGATAAGAGATGTATTCTTCATTTTTTGGATAGAGGGCGGAATCGTGCAAATCATTCCATCATGGATCAGGAATGATGACCTACAGCCCATCCACTTGAAGACCAGGACTTTTCTGGGACTAACTAGACCGGTAATGACGGGTCAAAAGAATTCAAGAGGACTCCATGTACCAATGTGATGCACAGCAGAACCTCCCAAAAACAAAAGTCTCTGCTTATCTGGAGTCCACCACACATCCAGAAGATAAGAGATGTATTCTTCATTTTTTGGATAGAGGGCGGAATCGTGCAAATCATTCCATCATGGATCAGGAATGATGACCTACAGCCCATCCACTTGAAGACCAGGACTTTTCTGGGACTAACTAGACCGGTAATGACGGGTCAAAAGAATTCAAGAGGACTCCATGTACCAATGTGATGCACAGCAGAACCTCCCCAAAAAAAAGTCTCTGCTTATCTGGAGTCCACCACACATCCAGAAGATAAGAGATGTATTCTTCATTTTTGGATAGAGGGCGGAATCGTGCAAATCATTCCATCATGGATCAGGAATGATGACCTACAGCCCATCCACTTGAAGACCAGGACTTTTCTGGGACTAAATAGACCGGTAATGACGGGCCAAAAGAATTCAAGAGGACTCCATGTACCAATGTGATGCACAGCAGAACCTCCCAAAAACAAAAGTCTCTGCTTATCTGAAGTCCACCACACATCCAGAAGATAAGAGATGTATTCTTCATTTTTTGGATAGAGGGCGGAATCGTGCGAATCATTCCATCATGGATCAGGAATGCCCATCCACTTGAAGACCCGGACTTTTCTGGCACTTTTTGTTTACAAGTTTAAATCAATATTTTTCTTGAAAATTGCGTAGAACCCCCAAACATTATAGTAATTTTTTTTTTTCTAGCAGAGACCCTAGAGAATAAAATGATGATCGTCGCAATTTTTTATGTTACGCAGTATTTGCGCAGCGGTTTTCCAAATGCAATTTTCTTTGGAAGAAACACACTGAATTAAAAATAAAACACAACATATACCCCGATTTTTTGGTAACATATGAAAGATGACGTTACGCCGAGTAAACAGATACCTAACATGTCATGCTTTAAAATTGTGCACGCTCGTGGAATGGCGCCAAACTAAGATACCTCAAAACCTCCATAGGCGACGCTTTAAAAATGTTTTACCAGTTTAGAGTTACAGAGGAGGTCTGGTGCTAGAATTATTGTTCTCGCTCTGACGATTGCGGCGATACCTCACATGTGTGTTGTGAACTCCGTTTCCATACGTGTGCGCGGCTCACGTATCGTGCTCGCTTCTGCGCGTGAGCATGGAGGGATGGAGGGCGCTTTACAATTTTTTAAAATTTATTTGTTTTATTTATCTTTTTACACTGTTCCATTAAATGTTTTTGTTAGCACTTTTATTCCTAACGCAAGGAATGTAAACATCCCTTGTAATAGAAATAAGGGATGACATCCAGTGGCGGTGCGTCCATAAGGGCGCACGGGCGCCGCCCCCTCTCTACAGCCACCCCCCTCTATGACCAATGGATAGATTCATGCATAGCGTGGGGGGGATAGTGGGGTTAACAGAGGGGCAGTGGGATGGAAGGGGGGGTAGTTGGGAGACAGTGGGGGTGGGGCAGTGGTGGGGGGCAGTGAGGTTAACAGAGGGGCAGTGGGGTGGAAGAGGGGGTAGTTGGCAGACAGTGGGGGGGGGCAGTGGGGTTAACGGAGGGGCAGTGGGGTGGAAGGGGGGGTAGTTGGGAGACAGTGGGGGGGCAGTGGGGTTAACAGAGGGGCAGTGGGGTGGAAGGGGGGGTAGTTGGGAGACATTGGGGGGGCAGTGGGGGGGGCAGTGGGGTTAACAGAGGGGCAGTGGGGTGGAAGGGGGGGTAGTTGGGAGACAGTTGGGGGGGACAGTGGGGGGGGGCAGTGGGGTTAACAGAGGGGCAGTGGGGTGGAAGGGGGGGTAGTTGGGAGACAGTGGGGGGGACAGTGGGGGGTGCAGTGGGGTTAACAGAGGGGCAGTGGGGTGGAAGGGGGGGTAGTTGGGAGACAGTGGGGGGGGCAGTGGGGTTAACAGAGGGGCAGTGGGGTGGAAGGGGGGGTAGTTGGGAGACATTGGGGGGGCAGTGGGGGGGCAGTGGGGGGGGCAGTGGGGTTAACAGAGGGGCAGTGGGGTGGAAGGGGGGGTAGTTGGGAGACAGTTGGGGGGGACAGTGGGGGGGGGGCAGTGGGGTTAACAGAGGGGCAGTGGGGTGGAAGGGGGGGTAGTTGGGAGACAGTGGGGGGGACAGTGGGGGGTGCAGTGGGGTTAACAGAGGGGCAGTGGGGTGGAAGGGGGGTAGTTGGGAGACAGTGGGGGGGACAGTGGGGGGTGCAGTGGGGTTAACAGAGGGGCAGTGGGGTGGAAGGGGGGGTAGTTGGGAGACAGTGGGGGGGGACAGTGGGGTGCAGTGGAGTTAACAGAGGGGCAGTGGGGGGTGGACAGCGGGCTGGACAGGGGAGCAGTGGGGTGGAGAATGGGGCAGTGGGGGAACAGTTGGGTGGAGAGGGGGCAAGTGAGGTGGACGGGGGGGGGGGCAATTGGAAGACTGGGGGGACAGTGAGGTGGACAGGGAGGCAGTGGGGGAACAGTTGGGTGGAGAGGGGGCAATTGAGGTGGACAGGGTGGCAATTGGAAAATTGGGGGGACAGTGAGGTGGACAGGGAGGCAGTGGGGGAACAGTTAGGTGGAGAGGGGGCAAGTGAGGTGGACGGGGGGGCAATTGGAAGACTGGGGGGCAAGTGAGGTGGACAGGGAGGCAGTGGGGGGACAGTGGGGTGGAAAGGGGGTAAGTAAGGTGGACGGGGGAGCAGTTAGGAGACAGTGGGGGGGGGCAATGAGGTGAACAGGGAGGGGGCAGTTGGGAGACAGGGTGGCAGTGGGGGGGGGGGGGGGGGCAGGGAGAATGGATGGGAGGGCGTCCTCTGGTGTCCATTTTACTACTTGTGTAGCAGTGCCATGATCACTCTCAATGTTAGTACAGCGATCGAGCCGCTAAATATCACCCAGTGTGCTGCAGCATTAACTATTCACAGCGCTGAAGAAGCAAATCCCATATTATGTATTAAACCACAGGGCTAGGGTTTTTATTTTATAAAAAAAAAACACTAACCTGCTACACATAGTAGCGCCCTCACGTGTCCATTTTACCACTTGTGTAGCTGACACCATTGGGAGTCATTCGTCCCATCTGTGCCATAATCACTCTCAATGTTAGTACAGCGATTGAGCCGCTAAATATCCCCCGTAAGAAAATCCCATATCATGTATTAAACCACGGGGCAGGGTTTTTATTCTATAATAAACACTAACCTGCTACACATAGAAGCGCCCTCACGTGTCCATTTTACCACTTGCGTAGCTGACACCATTGGGAGTCATTCGTCCCATCTGCGCCATAATCACTCTCAATCTTAGTACAGCGTTCGAGCCGCTGAATATCCCCCCCGGCCTGCCAGAGCGGTAACCACGGGGGGAAGCTCCTTTCATTCCAACAGGAACGATCGCTAATTTACAGTTTTATTTCCAATTGCGCATATGGCGGCAATAACTCCTCTTTTTTTTTTTTTACGTTGCGTTTGTTTGTTTGTCGCCGCCGCTCCTTGGCACAGGTGACGGCGCCGCCGTCTAATAATATATTTTGCTGCGATCACAGGACCCGCAACATCAGGCGTCTCCGAATGAAAACATTCCCCGATCAGCCATATGTTCGCACCTAAAGGAACGCGGATTTACATAAGACGAAGTTTACCGGATCGTCAACATTCCTGGCAAAGGAACGCAACAAAATCATTGTGTCTGTTTTCCCCCCTCAACAAGCAGGAAACGTTCGGCTACAATGTAGCAAACACTTCCAGCGGGGCCGACTCCATGTTTCGGGCCTTTGGGGGGCCCCGATTAGACGATGGCGCATGGGGGGGAGGGGCACATGCTCGGTACAATGGGCTCCAACCCGTTAAAAAAAAAGGTTGCCACAATTTTTAGGAGTTGAGGAGCCCCGTTGGGTTTAATAGGCTAGTCTGCCATATATGAAACGCGTCAGTCCACTGTATGTATGGCGGTGATCAGCAACTTATAGCGGGAATGCGATTTTAGACATGCGCAGAGCAAAAAAAAACGCTTTTGTTTCGTTATTTACATAAGTTCGTTTAGTTAAAGTTTGTTTTCGAATCGAATTGGAAAAGTTTTCGAATTCGAATAGTTTTCCAATTTCCAAAAAGAATAAAACAGACTACAAAATAAAGGAATAGAATAGAAAATAAAAAAAAAAAATTCTATTCCTTTATTTTCTATTTTTCGATATTTTTCTATTTTATTTTCTATTCTATTTCATTCTCTTTGGAAATTAGAAAACTATTCAAATTCGAATTTGAAATCTATTCGAAAAGCATTCAAAATGTATTCGAATTTGAATTTCATCCAAATTTTTTTTTCGCCATTTCGGATTCGTTTCCTTTCGGCACTATTCTAAATTTTAATTCGTAACGAAACGAACCGCACATGTCTAACTGCGATATTGCGGCGGACAAATCGGACACTACTCTGACACTTTTGACCCTTTTTGGGGACCAGTACCAATAATACAGTGATCAGTGCTAAAAATATGCACTGTCACTGTACTAATGACACTGGCTGGGGAGGGGTTAACGTCAGGGGGTGATCAGAGAGTATAATGTGTTCCTAGGGGGTGCTTTTTAACTGTAGGGGGGGCTTCCTGCTTAGCAGGAAGCTCAGAACACAGGATCAGCACATTCCACCTCCACAGACCGCCGTTCTGCCTTTCTCCTGAGCAATCGGCGGGTCCTTGCGAACATCGCGCCTGCCAGACCCACTGATTGGCTCCCGCTGTGGGAGTGGGTCGCCGGCGGAGTGCGCGGGGGGGGGGGCGCCCCAGTCCCGTAAGTATTCAGATATCCCGTACCAGGTATGTGATCTGGCGCAGAGCGGCCGCCCTGCCGCGGTAATTCTACAGTGGCCGGTCGCTACTCGGTTGAACAGAAAAAGGAGCCTAGTCGCTGTATACACCACATGCCTATGCCACAGTCCTTGTACCCAGAAAAATGCTCCTAAGTACTTTGCCAAAAGTCTCACAGACACACATAAACCGCAGGACAAAGGAACATTAAAAAACAATAATAATAATTCAATGGCATTTGTTTTTCTTCACTTTTTCTCAACCTGACCTTAAAGAAGAACTTCATTAGAAACAGCAACTGTTGGGACAATGAACACTTTGGTCAGGACTAGATAACGTACAACACGTGGGGGGGGGCAGCAGTCAGAGATCAGAGGTAAGTGATATAAAACGCAGTGTATGTGGCCACATTAGGTCAATGATGTCAAAATAATTCCCGTCCCTTTGGACTGCCTTACCCTCAGCTGATTGGACCAGCACTGACAGCTTCTTACCGGGATTGGACTGAACCCAAGGCTCATCTCTACTCCCATTGGATAAACCAGAGAACGGTAAGTATAGGCGCCTGTAGGGGTCATGTTTGTTTGACGTTCATGGGCCTAGCACAGCTTCACTCTAAGCGTTATCCCTGCATTATGTACAGCCGTGGCCAAAATTTTTGAGGACACAAATATTCATTTTCATAAAGTCCGCTGCCTCAGTTTTTATTTATGGGGATTTGCATATATACTCCAGAATGTTATGAAGAGCGGTCAGATGAATTGCAAATAATTGCAAAGTCCCTCTTTGCCATGAAAATGAACCTAATCCCATTAAAAAAACATTTCCACTGCATTTGTGAAGAAGGCTTCAGGGCGCCCAAGAAAGTCCGGCAAGCGGTAGGACCTTCTCCTACAGGGCGATTCAGCTGTGGGATCGGGCCACCACCAGTGCAGAGGGAGGGGGATTGGGGGCACCACCAGTGCAGAGGGAGTGGGATCGGGGCACCACCAGTGCAGAGGGAGGGGGATTGGGGGCACCACCAGTGCAGAGGGAGTGGGATCAGGGGCACCACCAGTGCAGCGGTTGCTCAGGGATGGCAGCAGGCAGGTGTGAGCACATCGGCACACACAGTGAGGAGAAGACTTTTGGAGGATGGCCTGGTGTCAAGAAGGGCAGCAAAGAAGCCACTTCTCTCCAGGAAAAACATCAGGGACAGACTGATATTCTGCAGAAGGTCCAGGGATTGGACTGCTGGGGGCTGGGGGAAAGTCATTTTCCCATTTCTGATTGTTTGGGGCATCCGAAAAAAAGAAGAAAAAGTGAGGGCTACCATAAGTCCGGTGTCATGCATCCTGAGACCATTCATGATGCTTCTCAGCCAAGGGAGTGGGGGGGGCTCACTCACAATTTTGCCTAAGAACACCGCCATGAATAAAGAATGGTACA
This sequence comes from Aquarana catesbeiana, assembly GCF_042186555.1. Classification (NCBI taxonomy): domain Eukaryota; kingdom Metazoa; phylum Chordata; class Amphibia; order Anura; family Ranidae; genus Aquarana; species Aquarana catesbeiana. Next base: position 319,888,540 of record NC_133332.1, on the reverse strand, counting down.
AAAACATCCTCCGAGAGCAACTTCTCCCGACCATCCAAGAAGAGTTTGGTGAGGAACAATGCCTTCTCCAGCATGACGGAGCACCTTGCCATAAGGCCAAAGTCATAACTAAGTGGCTTGGGGAACAAAACATGGACATTTTGGGGTCCATGGCCAGGAAACTCCCCATTGAGAACTTGTGGTCAATCCTCAAGAGCAGACTTTCTCAACCTTTAGAAGACAGAGGAACCCTTGAAACAACTTTCTGATCTTAGGGAACCCCTGCTAAAAATTACTATATCTAAAATTCATTATACACTAGTGTGATGGTCAATCGGAAGAATGCTCCTTACACTTGTGGACATTGGGATGAATTAGCACCTTACAGATAGCTAAAAAGATCAATGGTGTCAGAGGGAACTTATCTGAGTCAGAAATCACTCAATGCTCAAGGAACCCCTAGAAACCTCTGGAGGAACCCAAGGGTTCCATGGAACCCTGGTTGAGAAACCCTGCTCAAGACGCTTGTGAACAAAAAAAACCCCCACAAATTCTGACAAAGTCCAGGCATTGATTATGGAAGAATGGGGGGTGGCCATCAGTCAGGATGTGGCCCAGAAGTTAAGTGACCGCAAGCCGGGCGAATTGCAGAGGTCAGGAAAAAGAAGGGTCACCACTGCAAATATTGACTCTGCATAATCTTCATGTCATTGTCAATGAAAGCCTCTGACACTTACGAAATACTTGTAATTATACTTCAGTATCCCATAATAACATCTGACAAAAAGATCTGAAAACTCTGAAGCCGCAGACTTTGTAAAAATTTATTTTTGTGTCATTCTCAAAGCTTTTGGCCACGGCTGTACTGTGGGAGTATGAAGAGGTGTTCATTGTTACATCCGGCCTCTCCTCGCTGACCTTCACGTAGGAAGAAGGAATGACTTATGTAAGACCTCCAATCCAGCATCAGGTTCCTCGATCTGGAACAATGAGTCTATTAATAGTACAGCCAAGGGAAGCTGAACAATGGTGTTATGTTCAACCACCCTCCGAGGTGACAAGTCCTCTCCATGCCACCAGCACGCTGGGTATGTGGGTACACCAGGTGGTAACTAGGACAGGACACTAAGCGGGTAGGTTGGTTATTGTGGCACACAGGATGGTAACCAGGACAGGATATTGAGCTGGTAGGTTGGTGTTATGTAGGTACACCAGGTGGTAACCAGGATAGGACACTAAGCGGGTAGGTTGGTTATATAGGGACACCGGGTGGTCACCAGGACAGGACACTAAGCAGGTAGGTTGGTCATGTGGGTACAACGGATGTTAACCAGAACAGGACACTAAGCGGGTAGGTTGGTTATGTAGGCCACCGGATGGTAACCAGGACAGGACACTGAGCAGGTAGGTTGGTTATGTAGGCACACCGGATGGTAACCAGGACAGGACACTGAGCATGTAGGTTGGTGTTATGTAGGTACACCAGGTGGTAACCAGGATAGGACACTAAGCGAGTAGGTTGGTTATATAGGGACACCGGGTGGTCACCAGGACAGGACACTAAGCAGGTAGGTTAATCATGTGGGTACAATGGATGTTAACCAGGACAGGACACTAAGCGGGTAGGTTGGTTATGTAAGAACACTAGGTGGTAACCAGGACAGGACACTAAGCAGGTAGGTGGGTTATATGGGTATACCGGGTGATAACTAGGACAGGACACTAAGTGGGTAGGTTGGTTATATAGGCACACTGGGGGGTAACCAGGACAGGACACTAAGTGGGTAGGTTGGTCATGTGGGTACACCGGATGGTAACCAGGAAAGGACACTAAGCTGGTAGGTGGGTCATGTGGGTACACCGGATGGTAACCAGGAAAGGACACTAAACTGGTAGGTTGGTCATGTGGGTACACCGGATGGTAACCAGGAAAGGACACTAAGCTGGTAGGTTGGTCATGTGGGTACACCGGATGGTAACCAGGAAAGGACACTAAGCAGGTAGGTTGGTCTTTATTGCGCGACAATCGCGGCAGAATTTCAACCCGATCTTAGGTGCCATTCAATTGTGCGTTCTGCGATTTGTCATTCACACCTCGGCGCTTTAGGTTTGGTGCGATGCTGCCCGTGATTCAAAACGCTGATGTGAATGCCGCCTAAACGGCACCTCAAACGCGGTGTGATTTTGCAGCGATTTTTACGTGACAGATTCCCGTGGCCCACCGCCACAGGAGCGCCTCTTCAAAAATCACTTGAAGCTTGTCCCCCCCCACCAAAAAAAGGAGCAGGAGATTCTTTTGGGGCGTCAAGTGCGCATAGGGCGGCCCATTGAATCGAATGCGCGACCGGCGGATTCGCGCGAAAAGTGCCCAGCACAAAATTGCGACTGGGAAACAGGAAGTGTGAATGGGGGGGGGGGGCAGGGCGCTATTACATGTACACCAGGTTCAGGGTGAGGCTCCCCTTTAAGTTCCCGAAAAGCCACTCCCACCGTAAGCCTGAATGTAACTTTCAGCTGGTGTGTAAAAAAAAAAAAAAAAAAAAAAAAGATGGCGGCCACCTAATTCCAGCACAGTCGCCGTCCAGGAAAGCCTTATACCTTTGTCTGGACTCCCTTATCGTCGGACATAAATGAAGCGCCTGCGTTTTATTATCCTTATCGGCGTTTGGACGAATTACTCTCGCCGGTCAGCTGGGGCCAATCAAACGCTGCGCTGACCTTATCTTCCCTTTCATTGCACAGAAAGCCCCCCCCCCCCCCTGGCGTAGTAGACACCCTGGCTCTATTTTATGTCGGCTCCTCCTGACCCGCCGCACAACAAATTGTCTAAAGTGCTCTCAGAAGAGGAGATTACGCTGAGAGCCGAACGCCGCGAGGACCGCTTAGGCTCTGTTCACGTGTCTGCACGCCGGGAACACGCGCAAAAAAAAAAAGCGCTCTAGCGGACACGCAGGGGTGCCATTAATTCTTAATTATTTAATTTATTCGTTGATTTTTAATTACGCCCCCCCCCCACCCTACCCCCCACAAGGGCACGCATTTTTTCAACGCCTTGGTGCGATTTTTACAAAAGGGACCCCCCCCACGTCACCTTGGCCTTGGGATAAAATAATTCCCCCTCGTTGATCCTGCCATGGAGGTCACTTCCCATTATAGGGTGACAACGCTCTTTTCCCCACTTGTTTTCCTTCCTTCTCACCCCACTCCTCTGACTACAAGTCACCCATTTCACCGCACACGACAAAGACATGGTCCTCTGGTGTCACCATCAAAGGAAGCCTCCTGAGAAATGCCATCACTGGATTCTGGAGAGACAGGAAGTGGCTGCAAAGAGGCTGCAGGAGGTCGGCAGCACTGAGGTGGAACAAAGGGTGGATAAAACACGGATTTGCTTAACCAATTACCGACCGCCCTATAGCAGATTTACTACTACAGAATGGCCGTTCAGTGCAGAATCCCATACAGTGATCGTCTCCCCTGTGGATTGTATAAGTTTTGCCCCACTTACAAAGAAATGAAGGGTCTATCATTTTTATCATAGGTGTATTTTATATGACAGAGACAGAATATCAACCACAAATCCAGAAAAAACACATGATACAAATGTTATAAATGGAGTAAAATAAGTATTTGATCCCCGAGCAAAACACGACTTAGTGGTTGGTGGAGAAACCCTTGTTGGTGATCACAGAGGTCAGACGTTTCTTGTAGGTGGTGACCAGGTTTGCACACATCTCAGGAGGGATTTTGGTCCATTTTTCTTTACAGATCTTCTCTAAATCCTGAAGGTTTCTTGGCTGTCTCTTGGCAACTCAAAGTTTCAGCTCCCTCCATAAATTTCCTATGGGATTAAGGTCTGGAGACTGGCTAGGCCACTCCATGACCTTAATAAGCTACTTCTTGAGCCACTCCGTTGTTGCCTTGGCGGTATGTTTTGGGTCATTGTCATGCCTGAAGACCCATCCATGTCCCATCTTCAGTGTTCTGGCTGAGGGAAGAAGGTTCTCATCCAAGATTTTACCATACATGGTCCCGTCCATTGGCCCCTCAATGCGGCAAAGTCGGCCTGTACCTTTAGCAGAGAAACAGCCCCAAAGCATCATGTTTCCACCTCCGTGTGTGACTGTAGGGATGGTGTACTTAGGGTCATAGTCAAGTTAATGCCAAGGACCTCAATTTTGGTCTCATCTGACCACAGAACTTTCTCCCAATCCTTCTCTGAATCATTTAGATGTTCACTGGCAAACTTCAGATGGACCTGTACATGTGTGTTCCTGAGAAGGGGGACCTTGCGGGGACTGCAGGATTTCAATCCATGGCGGCGTATTGTGTTACCAATGGTTTGTTTGGTGACTGTGGTCCCAACTGCCCTGAGATCATTCACAAGCTCCTCCCGTGTAGTTCTGGGCTGATCCCTCACTTTTCTCATGACCATCCTCACCCCATGAGGAGAAATCTTGCATGGAGCTCCAGACTGAAGGCGATTGATGGTTATTTTGTATTTCTTCTAATTGCGAATAATCGCTCCAACAGTTGTCTCCTTCTCACCAAGCTTCTTGCTGATGGTCTTGTAGCCCATTCCAGCCTTGTGCAGGTCTACAATCTTCACCCTGACGTCCTCTGACAGCTCTTTGGTCTTCCCCATGATGGTGAGGATTGGATGGAAGAAAGAGATTCTGTGGACAGGTGTCTTTTATACACATAACAAGTTGTCGTTAGGAGAACCTTCTTACATTGACAGGACTAATCTGTGTACCACATGAGCACCTACTGTAGAAGAAGCACATGAAGGTCATGGAGTGGCCTAGGACCTTAAACCTACAGAAAATGTATGGAGGAGCTGAAACTTCAAGTTGTCAAGCGACAGCCAAGAAACCTTAAGGGTTTAGAGAAGATATGTAAAGAAGAGTGGACCAAAAATCCCTCCTGAGATGTGTGGAAACCTGATCACCACCTACAAGAAACGTCTGACCTCTGTGATCACCAACAAGGGTTTCTCCACCAACTACTAAGTCATGTTTTGCTTGGGGATTAAATACTTTTCACTCACTGAACTGCAACTCCATTTATAACATTTGTATTGTGTGTTTTTTCTGGACTTTTGGTTGATATTCTGTCTCTATCATATAAAATACACCTATGATAAAAATTATAGACCCTTCATTTCTATGTAAGTGGGCAAAACTTACACAATTCGTGAAGGACGAGTGTGCACCGCCCAATGCGTGAGGAATACCCTGTCCTGTCCCATTCCCACAAATCGCACCACACTGAACTGCACGGTGCTGCGGCACCACGTGGTTTGGTGTGCAAGAAAAACGCACACGTTAGCAGGTGCATGGGGGGTGCCATTACGAACGAATGGCGTCTCCGTGCATCTGCTGAAGGGCAATGAATTCCTGTGCGTGCCGGGAAATGTTGCCTGTGTGGCAACCGTTGTTCCCTCCACAGATACAGTGGAGGAGTGACCATAGCCACCACCCAGGGACAGGAGGAGCGTTATTTGATGTGAATGGGTACCATAGAGAATAATGTGATTTCCATTGCTGTGCATTGTGTGGCAACCATGGATCCCTCCATAGATACAGTGGAGGAATGAGCGTAGCCACTCATGTTGCATTGATGTGACCAGGCACCATAGAGAACAATATAAGGAAAGGAACTTATGATGCTTAGATACAGTGGAGGAGTGAACGTAGCCACCACCCAGGGACGGGAGGCGCGTTATTTGACAGGAACAGGCACCATAGAAAATAATGGGAGAGAAGAAAGGTTTGTGTAAAGCCCAGCCTGTGTGGCAACCATGGATCCCTCTATAGATACAGTGGAGGAGTGAGCGTAGCCACCACCCAAGGACAGGAAGAGTGTTATTTGATGTGAATGGGTACCAAGGAGAATGATGTGATTTCCATTGCTGTGCGTTGTGTGGCAACCATGGCTCCCTCCATAGATACAGTGGAGGAGTGAGCGTAGCCACCACCCAGGGACAGGAGGCGTGTCATTTGACAGGAACGGGCACCATAGAAAATATTCGGAGAAAAGAAAGGTATGTTTGAAGCCCAGCCCTAGTGGCAACCATTGTTCCCTCCATAGATACAGTGGAGGAATGAGCGTAGCCACTTATGTTGCATTGATGTGACCAGGCACCATAGAGAACAATATAAGGAAAGGAACTTGTGATGCTTAGATACAGTGGAGGAGTGAGCGTAGCCACCACCCAGGGACAGGAGGCGCGTTATTTGACAGGAACGGTCACCATAGAAAATAATGGGAGAGAAGAAAGGTTTGTGTAATGCCCAGCCTGCGTGGCAACCATGGATCCCTCCATAGATACAGTGGAGGAATGAGCGTAGCCACTCATGTTGCATTGCATCGAAGCACAGGAAGAGTGTTATTTGATAGGAATGATCAGACCCGTCCCCTGCGTGGGGGGCGGGTCTGATCACCCATCTGAATGAGCCTCAGGTATTAACGAAACCCCCAGGCAACTGCTAACACACGTGATTTGCACATGTCTAACCTCTTGACACTGAAGTACTATGCGATTCTGGAAAAAACGAACCGGGACTCATTTTTGCATGCTTTTAGCATATAGGTTGGAGCGTTGACACAAATAGACTGCCATACACACAACGTGTGGGAACGCGCGCGCGTGCACCGGCACACCTTTATGGCGTGAAACCAGCCTAGAGGGAAAAAAAAGTTGATAAAAATGCGACAAATAAAAAAAAAAAAATGACACATATGATGCGGTCTGTCAAGAGCAGTGACCCCGTGCCGACGCGTCCCAGCGGCTTTTTAAGTAGGTGTTATCGCCGGGAGGTGACCGCGCGTGAGCGTGAGCCAGTGGGACGCAAAGAGCCGCTGCGGCGTGTTGGCACGAGGTTAATGGCTGGGCTCACACCGTAGAGGTGCGATGGAGCGCGCATGCGTTCCCACATGTTGCGTGTATGGCAGCCCGTTTATGACAACAGGCTGACCTATGTGTGAGAAACGTGTGCTGGGGGCCCCGTCAGAGCTGCATGGAGGTGGATGTGCGATGGCCAGGTATTGAGGTGGTGTTACGCAGGCGGTAGGAGCGTAACACTTCAGTTTTTATTTTTTTCTGGTCCCCCCGTAACAGAGTTCTATCACCCGGCAGTACAGAGGATTCAAATCGCATCCAATACACTATCTGCATGGAGTTTGCATGCTTTCCCTGGTTTCTTCCCAGGAACCAAAGACATGCCGGTAGGTTAAAAAGTCCCATGAAAACACACATGCTCTGCGTCATCAGGGGGTGCCGGCTGCCTCTCCCTGGTTGTGCAGTGACCCTGTGAAGACATACATGCTATGCGTCATCAGGGGGTGCCGGCTGCCTCTCCTAGGTTGTGCAGTGACCCTTTGAAGACATACATGCTACGAGTCATTAGGGGGTGCCGGCTGCCTCTCCTAGGTTGTGCAGTGGCCACGTGAAGACACACATGCTACACGTCACCAGGGGGTGCCGGCTGCCTCTCCCAGGTTGTGCAGTGACCCTGTGAAGACATACATGCTACAAGTCTTTATGGGTGCCGGCTGCCTCTCCCAGGTTGTGCAGTGGCCCTGTGAAGACATACATGCTACAAGTCATCATGGGTGCCGGCTGCCTCTCCTAGGTTGTGCAGTGGCCCTGTGAAGACATACATGCTACGAGTCATCAGGGGGTGCCGGCTGCCTCTCCCAGGTTGTGCAGTGGCCCTGTGAAGACATACATGCTACAAGTCATCAGGGGGTGCCGGCTGCCTCTCCCAGGTTGTGCAGTGGCCCAGTGAAGACACACATGCTCTGCATCATCATGGGTTTCCATCTGGCTCTCCCAGGTTGTGCGGTGGCCCCCACGAAAAACTCATCAGGGGGTGCCGGATGCCTCTCCCAGGTTGTGCAGTGGCCCTGTGAAGACATACATGCTATGCGTCATCAGGGGGTGCCGGCTGCATCTCCCTGGTTGTGCAGTGACCCTGTGAAGACATACATGCTATGCGTCATCAGGGGGTGCCGGCTGCCTCTCCTAGGTTGTGCAGTGACCCTTTGAAGACATACATGCTACGAGTCATTAGGGGGTGCCGGCTGCCTCTCCTAGGTTGTGCAGTGGCCACGTGAAGACACACATGCTACACGTCACCAGGGGGTGCCGGCTGCCTCTCCCAGGTTGTGCAGTGACCCTGTGAAGACATACATGCTACAAGTCATCATGGGTGCCGGCTGCCTCTCCCAGGTTGTGCAGTGGCCCTGTGAAGACATACATGCTACGAGTCATCAGGGGGTGCCGGCTGCCTCTCCCAGGTTGTGCAGTGGCCCTGTGAAGACATACATGCTACAAGTCATCAGGGGGTGCCGGCTGCCTCTCCCAGGTTGTGCAGTGGCCCAGTGAAGACACACATGCTCTGCATCATCATGGGTTTCCATCTGGCTCTCCCAGGTTGTGTGGTGGCACCCACGAAAAACTCATCAGGGGGTGCCGGATGCCTCTCCCAGGTTGTGCAGTGGCCCTGTGAAGACATACATGCTATGCGTCATCAGGGGGTGCCGGCTGCATCTCCCAGGTTGTGCAGTGACCCTTTGAAGACATACATGCTACACGTCATCAGGGGGTGCCGGCTGCATCTCCTAGGTTGTGCAGTGACCCTTTGAAGACACACATGCTCTGCATCATCATGGGGTTCCATCTGGCTCTCCCAGGTTGTGCAGTGGCCCCCGCGAAAAACTCATCAGGGGGTGTCGGATGCCTCTCCTAGGTTGTGCAGTGGCCCTGTGAAGACACACATGCTATGAGTCATCAGGGGGTGCCGGATGCCTCTCCTAGGTTGTGCAGTGGCCCTGTGAAGACACACATGTTCTACATCATTAGGGGGTGCCGGATGCCTCTCCTAGGTTGTGCAGTGGCCCTGTGAAGACACACATGTTCTACATCATCAGGGGGTGCCGGATGCCTCTCCTAGGTTGTGCAGTGGCCCTGTGAAGACACACATGTTCTACATCATTAGGGGGTGCCGGCTGCATCTCCTAGGTTGTGCAGTGGCCCTGTGAAGACACACATGTTCTACATCATCAGGGGGTGCCGGATGCCTCTCCTAGGTTGTGCAGTGGCCCTGTGAAGACACACATGTTCTACATCATTAGGGGGTGCCGGCTGCATCTCCTAGGTTGTGCAGTGGCCCTGTGAAGACACACATGCTCTGCATCATCAGGGGGTTCCATCTGGCTCTCCCAGGTTGTGCAGTGGCCCCCTGTGAAAAACTCATCAGGGGGTGCCGGATGCCTCTCCCAGGTTGTGCAGTGGCCCTGTGAAGACACACATGTTCTACATCATTAGGGGGTTCCGGCTGCCTCTCCTAGGTTGTGCAGTGGCCCTGTGAAGACACACATGCACTGCGTCATCAGGGGGTGCCGGCTGCCTCTCCTAGGTTGTGCAGTAGCCCTGTGAAGACACACATGCTACGAGTCATCAGGGGGTGCCGGCTGCCTCTCCTAGGTTGTGCAGTGGCCCTGTGAAGACACACATGCACTGCGTCATCAGGGGGTGCCGGCTGCCTCTCCTAGGTTGTGCAGTAGCCCTGTGAAGACACACATGCTACGAGTCATCAGGGGGTGCCGGCTGCCTCTCCTAGGTTGTGCAGTGGCCCTGTGAAGACACACATGCTCTGCATCATCAGGGGGTGCCGGCTGCCTCTCCTAGGTTGTGCAGTGGCGCTGTGAAGACACACATTATATACTTCATCAGATGGTTCCGGCTGTTTCTTTATGATTTTTGTAGCAGTCCTCCTTATGACGCAGCACATGTGTGTCTTCACGGGGCCACTGCACAACCTAGGAGAGACCCCCCCGATGACATCAGAAGAACATGGTGGCCCAGGACCAGGAATGCTGTGGGGGGATCCCAAGAAAATATCAATGGATCGCCCGGCCCATGAGGGCTTTTTGAAGTTCATCTAAGCCTGGCCATAAAGGGATCTTTTTTTTTTTCGAATCCTCCCAGCATCGTACTTTGACTCCTCCTCTGTCAGAATACACTGATCAGTGCCTCAGCCGATTGGCTGCAGCTGCTGATCCAATGGAAATTTTCCAGCATCCCTTTTGGCAAATGTCAGTCGTTACATTACAACTTCTGTCCAGCAGGAACAGCTATAGACAGATGGCTGCTGAACCAGACGAATTTTGACCCATCTCTGGCCAGCTCCGTACTTCCCTGTCCACAGGGTGACAACAGGGTGACAACGCTGCTGTGCGATTTCATTGAAGGCAAAACAACGTTGTCACCCTGCTAAAGGAAGTTGAAAATGTTGATCTACTGGCAGGATCAACAGAAAATAAAACAACGTCACGGGTCGACTCTGTAAAACAAGTCAGTGTTGATGCTACTGACCGCCTGTGTCATTTCAATGTCATTTTTGATTTTGCAACTTTTTAAGGGCCCCTTCAGGCGTCTGTTATGCGGTAACGCGCATACGGCGCTCACCATTCGGGGCGGCAGCCCAACGCTCACTGCAGCATTTCGTGGACTGCAGTTGTTGCTTTAAATAAATGCTGCAGGTCTGGTTTTCCTTCCATTGACGTTACTGTAATGCAACGCACATGAACACCAGAAATATGTTGCGCACCAACGCAACGCAAGGGCCCCAACTGTGGCTTTCTTTACAAGCAGTTGATGTTCTGTATCTCACCTCTCCAATATTTGATCCTATAGTTTATTTGTTTATCTTCTATTATTCAATACATTTTGCTACAGGTGCGGTTTTTGTTTCATTGACACGTGGCTACCTTAAAGCAACGAACTTTACCGCCTGAAATACACCAACGTAACGTGACGGGCCCCAACTATGTCTTCCTTCCCAGCAGTTGATGCTCAGCATCTCACTTCCCCCTAATATTTGACTCCAAAGTTTATTTCCCAATCTTCTATTATTCGATACATTTAATTACAAGTCTGTTTCTTTTTCCATTGATGTTCTGCTACCCTAAAACAACGCACATTGACGCCTGAAATACACCAACGCAACATGAGGGGCCCCAACTGTGGCCTCCTTCCCAGCAGTTGATTATTAGCACCTCACCTCCCCGATATTTGATTTTATTGTTTACCTTATGTTCCACTGACACGTGGCCACCTTAACCTGAAACGCCTGAATTACGGCGCTCACCAACATAACACGAGGGGGCCCCAACTATGGCTACCCTAACACAACGCACATTAACGCCTGAAATACACCAACGCAACATGAGGGGCCCCAACTATGGCCTCCTTCCCAGCAGTTGATCTTCAGCATCTCACCTCCCCGATATTTGATTTTATTGTTTATTTCCTGATCATCTATTATTCAATACATTTTATTACAGGTCTGTTTTGTGTTCCATTGATGTGTGGCCACCTTAGCGCAACACACATTAATCCCTGAAATTCGGTGCGCACCAACGCAACGCAAGGGGCCCCCACTATGGCCTTTCCAGCAGTTGATGTTCAGCATCTTACCTCCCCGATGTTTGATTTCATTGTTTATTTTCTGATCTTCTATTATAAGATACATTATACTGCAGGTCTGTTTTTTTCTTCCCTTGACATGTGGCCACCTTAACGCAGCACACAATAACGCTTGAAATACAGTGTGCACCAACGTATCACGAGGGGCCCCAACTATGGCTTCCTTCCCAGCAGTTGAGGTTCTCCCCGATATTTGATTTCATTGATTTTTTTCCCAATCTTCTACTATTCTATTCATTTTATTACAGGTCTGGATTTTGTTCCATTGACACGTGGCCACCTTAACCTGAAACGCTTGAAATACGGCGCGCACAAATGTAACGCGAGGAGCCCCAACTATGGCTTCCCTCCCATCAGTTGATAGTCTGTATCTCCCCGATATTTGATTACTTTGTTTATTTGCTGATCTTCTATTATTCTATACATTTTATTGTAGGTCTGGTTTTTGTTCCATCGACACGTGGCCACCTTAACCTGAAACGCCTGAAATACAGCATGCGCCAACGTAACGCGAGAAGCCCCAACTATAGCTTCCTTTCCAGCAGCTGATATTTGATTTCATTGTTTATTTCCTGATCTTCTATTATTAGATACATTGTATTGCAGGTCTGATTTTAGTTTCATTGACGTATGGCTACCTTAACGCAACGTACATAAACGCTTGAAATACGGCGCGCACCAACGCAACACGAGGGCCCCAACTATGGCTTCCTTCCCAGCAGTTGATGTTCTGTATCTCTCCTCCCCGATATTTGATTTCATTGTTTATTTCCCCATATTTTTTATTTGATACATTTTACTGCAGGTCTGGTTTTTGTTCCATTGATGCATGGGCACCTTAACCTGAAACGCCTGAAATACGGCGCGCACCAATGTAACGCAAGGGGGCCCCAACTATGGCTTCCTTCCCATCAGCTGATAGTCTGTATCTCCCCGATATTTGATTTCATTGTTTATTTGCCGATCTTCTATTATTCTATACATTTTACTGCAGGTCTGGTTTTTGTTCCATTGACACGTGGCCACCTTAAACTGAAACACCTGAAATACAGCGCGCACCAACGTAACGCGAGGGGGCTCCAACTATGGCTTCCTTCCCATTAGCTGATAGTCTGTATCTCACCGATATTTGATTTCATTGTTTATTTGCCGATCTTCTATTATGCTATACATTTTATTGCAGGTCTGGTTTTTATCCCATTGATATGTGGCCACCTTAACCTGAAACACCTGAAATACGGCGCGCGCCAACTTAACACGAGGGGGCCCCAACTATGGCTTCCTTTCCAGCAGTTGATGTTTTGATTTCATCGTTTATTTCCTGATCTTCTATTATTAGATACATTGTATTGCAGGTCCGGTTTTAGTTTCATTGACGTTTGGCTACCTTAACGCAACGTACATAAACGCTTGAAATACGGCGTGCACCAACGCAACATGAGGGCCCCAACTATGTCTTCCTTCCCAGCAGTTGATGTTCTGTATCTCCCCTCCCCGATATTTGATTTGATTGTTTATTTGCCCATATTTTTTATTTGAGAAATTTTACTACAGGTCTGGTTTTTGTTCCATTGATGCATGGGCACCTTAACCTAAAACGCTTAAAATACGGCGCGCGCCAACGTAACGCAAGGGGGCCCCAACTATGGCTTCCTTCCCATCAGTTGATAGTCTGTATCTCACCGATATTTGATTTCATTGTTTATTTGCCAATCTTCTATCATGCTATACATTTTATTGCAGGTCTGGTTTTTGTCCCATTGATATGTGGCCACCTTAACCTGAAACACCTGAAATACGGCGCGCGCCAACTTAACGCGAGGGGGCCCCAACTATGGCTTCCTTTCCAGCAGTTGATGTTTTGATTTCTTCGTTTATTTCCTGATCTTCTATTATTAGATACATTGTATTGCAGGTCCGGTTTTAGTTTCATTGACGTTCGGATACCTTAACGCAACGCACATAAACGCCTGAAATACGGCGCGCACCAACGCAACGTGAGGGGGCCCAACTATGTCTTCCTTCCCAGCAGTTGATGTTCTGTATCTCCCCTCCCCGATATTTCATTCAATTATTTATTTCCCGTTCTGCTATAATTTGATACATTGTATCCGAAATACGATAGTTATTTCCTCAATGTATCTTTTTTTTTTGTTTTTTTTTTCCCGGCCATTTGTGTCTCTGTCTCCCCCTCCCCCCCCCCCCCTTCTCTCCTCTGCTACAGATAGCAGGCTCTGCTGATTGCCATGCAGGAGTTGGCGTCTGCAGTTTCTGGCAGGCGGTTGCAGTTGCCATGGTTTCTGTTGTAGTAGGCAGCCGCCCGGGTGGCCCATTACAGAAAGAGGCTGGTAAGAGGGGCCAGAGGTCAGCCAATCAGGGGGGCCGCGTCTGCCCGGCCGAAGAATCGCAGATTGCGTAAATGTCAATTGAGGAAATTAAAGTTTTATTAGCAGAGTGGGGGGGGGGGGGACAACAACTCATTACAAAGTCACCCGGACGGCCGGCACTATGTTTTTTTTTTTCTTCTCCATAATACGGCACCAGATCCGGTTACCGTTCGCAGGACGCAACACGGCGGGAGGCTCCTCTCCTGGAATGAAACTGCTTCTTCTGCTTTTACTGCACACTGTGAGCATCTCACAAAGTTGCAGAAAGTCACATAGAGCCCTGCCTCCTTTCCTGGCTGGAGGACCCCCAGCATCATTTAGCCCTCCCCCCCTCCCCAGCCTGACTGTCCCTGGCCCGCCCCTTTTTATTTATTAGATATCACTTCTTTCAATCATGGCGGCTCAGCGTCACATGTGGGCGTTACCTATGCAAATACAGCCTTGCCTAGGAACGCCCACTCCTCCGGACTGACACCCCTCCCAATCATGGCATTTTTTACAGTTGCATAACTCCGCCCACTGCTGGCATCAAGACTGAGGGCTCTGAAGAGGAGTGCTGAGGTCGGGTTCTGCGATTGTTTGTACAGCCCCCCCCCCCCGCTGGCCCCTCCCACTAGTCACTATCTGCCTGCATTGCATAGAGAAGCACAGAGACCCGGTGATGACATCACCAGGTAAAAAAGGTATGTAATGAAAAGAAAAAGGGGGGAACCAGGGAAGGCAAAAAATTAGCAATTGTAGACCTCAATTAAATGACATAAATTTCCAAAAATACTTGATTTTTTTTTTTATAAAATCTCGTTTTCACTCATTTTTTCACCCTTTGTTTCATCTCAGTGCTGCTGATCTCCTGCAGCCTCTTTGCAGCCACTTCCTGTCTCCACACACTCCAGTGATGGCTGCACGGCATTTCTCCTGATGGTGACAACAGAGGATCACGTCTGTGTAATGTGTGCTGAAAAGGTCACTCGTAGTCTCTATTGGAAGCCATGTGACCAGGTGACAACGCAGGAGTAGAATTGGGAGATGGGGACAGAGCGTTGTCACCTTATAACAGGATCAGAAGTCCATGTGACAGGGTGACAACTCAGGAGAAGAATTGGGAGACGGGGACAGAGCGTTGTCAGCCTATAACAGGATCAGAAGCCCATGAGACAGGGTGACAACACAGGAGTAGAATTGGGAGACGGGGACAGAGTGTTGTCACCCGATAACAGGACAAGAAGTCTATGTGAAAGGGTGACAACACAGAAGAAGAATTGGGAGACGGGGACAGAGCGTTGTCACCCTATAACAGGATCAGGAGTCCATGTGACAGGGTGACAACACAGGAGTAGAATTGGGAGACGGGGACAGAGTGTTGTCACCCGATAACAGGACAAGAAGTCTATGTGAAAGGGTGACAACACAGAAGAAGAATTGGGAGACGGGGACAGAGCGTTGTCACCCTATAACAGGATCAGGAGTCCATGAGACGGGGTGACAACACAGGAGAAGATTTGGGAGACGGGGACAGAGCGTTGTCACCCTATAACAGGATCAGGAGTCCATGTGACAGGGTGACAACACAGGAGAAGATTTGGGAGACGGGGACAGAGCGTTGTCACCCTATAACAGGATCAGGAGTCCATGTGACAGGGTGACAACACAGGAGTAGAATTGGGAGAAGGGGACAGAGCGTTGTCACCCTATAACAGGATCAGGAGACCATGTGACACGGTGACAACACAGGAGTAGAATTGGGAGACGGGGACAGAGTGTTGTCACCCTATAACAGGATCAGGAGACCATGTGACACGGTGACAACACAGGAGTAGAATTGGGAGACGGGGACAGAGTGTTGTCACCCTATAACAGGATCGGGAGCCCATGTGACAGGGTGACAACACAGGGGAAGAATTGGGAGATGAGGACAGAGCGTTGTCACTGTATAAAAGGATCAGAAGCCCATGTGACGGGGTGACAACACAGGAGTAGAATTGGGAGACGGGGACAGAGCATTGTCACCCTATAACAGGATCAGGAGCCCATGTGACAGGGTGACAACACAGGAGCACAACTGGGAGACGGGGACAGAGCGTTGTCACCCTATAACAGGATCGGGAGCCCATGTGACAGGGTGACAACACAGGAGCACAACTGGGAGACGGGGACAGAGCGTTGTCACCCTATAACAGGATCGGGAGCCCATGTGACAGGGTGACAACACAGGTGCACAACTGGGAGACGGGGACAGAGCGTTGTCACCCTATAACAGGATCAGAAGTCCATGTAACAGGGTGACAACACAGGAGAAGAATTGGGAGAAGGGGACAGAGCGTTGTCACCCTATAACAGGATCAGAAGTCCATGTAACAGGGTGACAACACAGGAGAAGATTTGGGAGACGGGGACAGAGCATTGTCACCCTATAACAGGATTAGGAGCCCATGTGACAGGGTGACAACGCAGGGGAAATTAAAAGACAAGGACAAAGTGTTGTCACCCACTTTTTTTTTCTTTCATATAATCCTGTTTCCTCCTTTTTCCACCCTTCATTACAGTCAGTGCTGCTGATCTCCTGCAGCCATTTCCTGTCTCCATACACTCCAGTGATGACAATTATCAGGGCGGGTTTCCTAATGGTGACACAAGAGGACCGTGTTTGTGTCTTGTGTGTTGAAACAGGTGATTTGTGAACGGGTGACAACGCAAGTGCACCATTGGGAGAAAGGGACAGAGCGTTGTCACCCTATAACAGGAAGTGACTTCCATGGCGGGATCACCAGGGATTCAATTACTGGAAGTAGCAGATGTAACAATATTTATCGGCTGCTTGTAGTCTCCATTGGAAGCCAATGTGACAGGGTGACAACGTAGGAACACAGTTGGGAGACGGGGACAGAGCATTGTCACCCTATAACAGGAAGTGCCTGAACAAAGACCTTCATGGCAGGATCACCAAGGACTATATTACTGTGAAGCTGCAGATTTAAAAGAATCTCTCACACACAAAAAAGACTACTGAAGTGACATTAACTTGCTAAATCTTATATAAAATTTTAACAATTGGGTTTAATGTCATCTCCCTGCTGATCCCGCCATGGAGGTCCACGTTCAGTCACTTCCTGTTATAGGGTGACAACGCTCTGTCCCCGTCTCCCAATTCTGCTCCTGTGTTGTCACCCCGTCTCATGGGCTCCTGATCCTGTTATAGGGTGACAACGCTCTGTCCCCGTCTCCCAATTCTGCTAATGTGTTGTCACCCCGTCTCATGGGCTCCTGATCCTGTTATAGGGTGACAACGCCCTGTCCCCGTCTCCCAATTCTACTCCTGTGTTGTCACCCTGTCTCATGGGCTCCTGATCCTGTTATAGGGTGACAACGCCCTGTCCCCGTCTCCCAATTCTACTCCTGTGTTGTCACCCCGTCTCATGGGCTCCTGATCCTGTTATAGGGTGACAACGCTCTGTCCCCGTCTCCCAATTCTACTCCTGTGTTGTCACCCTGTCTCATGGGCTCCTGATCCTGTTATAGGGTGACAACGCCCTGTCCCCGTCTCCCAATTCTACTCCTGTGTTGTCACCCCGTCACATGGACTCCTGATCCTGTTATAGGGTGACAGCGCTCTGTCCCCATCTCCCAATTCTACTCCTGTGTTGTCACCCTGTCACATGGACTCCTGATCCTGTCATAGGGTGACAACACTCTGTCCCCGACTCCCAATTCTACTCTTGTGTTGACACCCCGTCACATGGACTCCTGATCCTGTTATAGGGTGACAACGCTCTGTCCCCGTCTCCCAATTCTTCTCCTGAGTTGTCACCCTGTCACATGGGCTTCTGATGGAGACTACAAGTGGCGGCACCAACACACATTGCACAAGCATAGTCCACCAATGACATCATTAGGAAGCCGGTGCTGAAATGCCGTTAGACAGGAAGTGGTTAAAGAGGATGCAGGAGATCAGCAGCACTGAAACGTAACAGAGGAAGAAAGAAAAGTGAAACAATGTGCATTGCTTATGGTACACGGAGCTCAGAGCATTGGGGGTTACATCTCCCCGGACCCCCCACACACACATTTCCTTTATGTCATCTGATCCTCTGTATGGGGGGGGGGGATAATCAGAGAAAACCCCTCTGCAGCCTGAGCTTCCCCAGACTCCCTGCAGATGATTGCTGTACAATATGCCGGGTGCAATCTGCTGCGGCACAAACCACGCTGCCTGATGCAGCTTCCTGTCGCTGGGAGGAAAGCTGTAAATAAGGAAAACGCAGCAGATAGTCGATGAGGTTCAGAATGAGGAGACACTGCAGTGTGGCTGGGGGCAGAGCTCAGAGCAGAAGGTGCAATGCAGTGTGCAATCTACAACCCGTTCCGTCCATTCACCCCTCCTCCATCACCATCCCTCCTTCACCGAGAGAGGAACCCAACCACTCCATCTATACTCCTCCATCCCCATCCCTGCTTCACTAAGAGAGGAACCCAACCACTCCATCTATACTCCTCCATCCCCATCCCTGCTTCACTAAGAGAGGAACCCAACCACTCCATCTATACTCCTCCATCACCATCCCTCCATCACCGAGAGAGGAACCCAACCACTCCATCCATACTCCTCCATCCCCATCCCTGCTTCACTAAGAGAGGAACCCAACCACTCCATCCATACTCCTCCATCACCATCCCTGCTTCACTAAGAGAGGAACCCAACCACTCCATCCATACTCCTCCATCACCATCCCTGCTTCACCGAGAGAGGAACCCAACCACTCCATCCATACTCCTCCATCACCATCCCTCCATCACCGAGAGAGGAACCCAACCACTCCATCCATACTCCTCCATCACCATCCCTCCATCACCGAGAGAGGAACCCAACCACTCCATCCATACTCCTCCATCCCCATCCCTGCTTCACTAAGAGAGGAACCCAACCACTCCATCCATACTCCTCCATCACCATCCCTGCTTCACTAAGAGAGGAACCCAACCACTCCATCTATACTCCTCCATCCCCATCCCTGCTTCACTAAGAGAGGAACCCAACCACTCCATCTATACTCCTCCATCCCCATCCCTGCTTCACTGAGAGAGGAACCCAACCACTCCATCTATACTCCTCCATCCCCATCCCTGCTTCACTGAGAGAGGAACCCAACCACTCCATCTATACTCCTCCATCCCCATCCCTGCTTCACTGAGAGAGGAACCCAACCACTCCATCCATACTCCTCCATCACCATCCCTGCTTCACTGAGAGAGGAACCCAACCACTCCATCCATACTCCTCCATCACCATCCCTCCATCACCGAGAGAGGAACCCAACCACTCCATCCATACTCCTCCATCTCCATCCCTGCTTCACCGAAAGAGGAACCCAACCACTCCATCCATACTCCTCCATCCCCATCCCTGCTTCACCGAAAGAGGAACCCAACCACTCCATCCATACTCCTCCATCCCCATCCCCACTTCACGGAGAGAGGAACCCAACCACTCCATCCATACTCCTCCATCCCCATCCCCACTTCACTGAGAGAGGAACCCAACCACTCCATCCATACTCCTCCATCCCCATCCCCACTTCACTGAAAGAGGAACCCAACCACTCCATCCATACTCCTCCATCCCCATCCCCACTTCACTGAAAGAGGAACCCAACCACTCCATCCATACTCCTCCATCCCCATCCTCACTTCACTGAAAGAGGAACCCAACCACTCCATCCATACTCCTCCATCCCCATCCCCACTTCACCAAAAGAGGAACCCAACCACTCCATCCATACTCCTCCATCCCCATCCCTGCTTCACCGAGAGAGGAACCCAACCACTCCATCCATACTCCTCCATCACCATCCCTCCTTCACCGAGAGAGGAACCCAACCACTCCATCCATACTCCTCCATCCCCATCCCTGCTTCACTAAGAGAGGAACCCAACCACTCCATCCATACTCCTCCATCCCCATCCCCACTTCACTGAGAGAGGAAACCAACCACTCCATCTATACTCCTCCATCCCCATCCCCACTTCACTGAGAGAGGAACCCAACCACTCCATCCATACTCCTCCATCCCCATCCCTGCTTCACTGAGAGAGGAACCAAACCACTCCATCCATACTCCTCCATCCCCATCCCCACTTCACTGAAAGAGGAACCCAACCACTCCATCCATACTCCTCCATCCCCATCCCCACTTCACTGAAAGAGGAACCCAACCACTCCATCCATACTCCTCCATCCCCATCCCCGCTTCACCGAAAGAGGAACCCAACCACTCCATCCATACTCCTCCATCACCATCCTTCCTTCACCGAGAGAGGAACCCAACCACTCCATCCATACTCCTCCATCCCCATCCCCACTTCACCAAAAGAGGAACCCAACCACTCCATCCATACTCCTCCATCCCCATCCCTGCTTCACCGAGAGAGGAACCCAACCACTCCATCCATACTCCTCCATCCCCATCCCCACTTCACTGAGAGAGGAACCCAATCACTCCATCCATACTCCTCCATCCCCATCCCCACTTCACTGAGAGAGGAACCCAACCACTCCATCTATACTCCTCCATCCCCATCCCCACTTCACTGAGAGAGGAACCCAACCACTCCATCCATACTCCTCCATCCCCATCCCTGCTTCACTGAGAGAGGAACCCAACCACTCCATCCATACTCCTCCATCCCCATCCCCACTTCACTGAG
The DNA here is from genome assembly GCF_042186555.1 of Aquarana catesbeiana. Lineage (NCBI taxonomy): Eukaryota > Metazoa > Chordata > Amphibia > Anura > Ranidae > Aquarana > Aquarana catesbeiana. Next base: position 319,867,978 of record NC_133332.1, on the reverse strand, counting down.
AGAGGAACCCAACCACTCCATCCATACTCCTCCATCATTATCCCCAATTCACCGAAAGAGGAACCCAACCACTCCATCCATACTCCTCCATCCTCATCCCCACTTGACTGAGAGAGGACCCAACGACTCAATCCATACTCCTCCATCCCCATCCCTGCTTCACCGAAAGAGGAACCCAACCACTCCATCCATACTCCTCCATCCCCATCCCTGCTTCACCGAAAGAGGAACTCAACCACTCCATGCATACTCCTCTATCCCCATCTCCACTTTACTGAGAGAGGACCCAACCACTCCATCCATACTCCTCCATTCCCACTTCACTGAGATACGAACCCAACCACTCCATCCATACTCCTCCATCCCCACTTCACTGAGAGAGGAACCCAACCACTCCATCCATACTCCTCCATCCCCATCCCCACTTCACTGAGAGAGGACCCGACTCAATCCATACTCCTCCATCCCCATCCCCACTTCACTGAGAGAGGAACCCAACCACTCCATCCATACTCCTCCATCCCCATCCCTGCTTCACTGAGAGAGGACCCGACTCAATCCATACTCCTCCATCCCCATCCCCACTTCACTGAGAGAGGAACCCAACCACTCCATCCATACTCCTCCATCCCCATCCCCACTTCGCTAAGAGAGGAACCCAACCACTCCATCCATAATCCTCCATCCCCATCCCCGCTTCACTGAGAGAGGAACCCAACCACTCCATCCATACTCCTCCATCCCCATCCCCACTTCACTGAGAGAGAAACCCAACCACTCAATCCATACTCCTCCATCACCATACCTGCTTCACTGAGAGAGGAACCCAACCACTCCATCCATACTCCTCCGTCACCATACCTGCTTCACTGAGAGAGGAACCCAACCACTCCATCCATACTCCTCCATTCCCATCCCCGCTTCACTGAGAATGGAACCCAACCACTCAATCCATACTCCTCCATCCCCGCTTCACTGAGAGAGGAACCCAACCACTCAATCCATGCTCCTCCATCCCCCGCTTCACTGAGAGAGGAACCCAACCACTCCATCCATACTCCGCCATCACCATACCTGCTTCACTGAGAGAGGAACCCAACCACTCCATCCATACTCCTCCATCCCCATCCCCACTTCACTGGGAGAGGAACCCAACCACTCCATCCATACTCCTCCATCCCCATCCCCACTTCACCGAAAGAGGAACCCAACCACTCAATCCATACTCCTCCATCCCCATCCCTGCTTCACCGAGAGAGGAACCCAACCACTCCATCCATACTCCTCCATCCCCATCCTCACTTCACTGAGAGAGGAACCCAACCACTCCATCCATACTCCTCTATCCCCATCCCTGCTTCACTGAGAGAGGAACCCAACCACTCCATCCATACTCCTCCATCCCCATCCCTACTTCACTGAGAGAGGAACCCAACCACTCAATTCATACTCCTCCATCCCCTTCCCCACTTCACTGAGAGAGGAACCTAACCACTCAATCCATAATCCTCCATCCCCATCCCCACTTCACTGGGAGAGGAACTCAACCACTCCATCCATACTCCTCCATCCCCATCCCTACTTCACTGAGAGAAGAAAACAACCACTCAATCCATACTCCTCCATCCCCATCCTTCCTTCACTGGGAGAGGAACCCAACCACTCAATCAATACTCCTCCATCCCCATCCCCACTTCACTGGGAGAGGAACCCAACCACTCAATTCATACTCCTCCATCCCCATCCCCACTTCACTGAGAGAGGAACCCAACCACTCAATCCATACTCCTCCATCCCCACTTCACTAGAAGAGGAACCCAACCACTCAATCCATACTCCTCCATCCCCATCCCCACTTCACTGAGAGAGGAACCCAACCACTCAATCCATACTCCTCCATCCCCATCCACACTTCACTGAGAGAGGAACCCAACCACTCAATCCATACTCCTTCATCCCCATCCCCACTTCACTGGGAGAGGAACCCAACCACTCCATCCATACTCCTCCATACCCATCCCCACTTCACCGAAAGAGGAACCCAACCACTCCATCTATACTCCTCCATCACAATCCCCACTTCACTGACAGAGGAACCCAACCACTCCATCCATACTCCTCCATCCCCACTTTACTGAGAGAGGAACCCAACCACTCAAGCCATACTCCTCCATCCCCATCCCCATTTCACTGTGAGAGGAACCCAATCACTCCATCCATACTCCTCCATGCCCATCCCCACTTCATCCCCACTTCACTGAGAAAGGAACCCAACCATTCCATCCATACACCTCCCCTCCAACCCCACTTCAACTGATAGAGGAACCCAACCATTCTATTAATACACCTCTCCTCCATTCCCATCCCTGCTTCACTGAGAGAGGAACCCAACCATTCCAACCAAACACCTCCCCTCCATTCCCATTCCTGCTTCACTGATAGAGAAACCCAACCATTCCGTCCATACATCTCTTGGCTTTGGACACGGGTCAGCATGGGCACCCTGACCGGTCTGTGGCTACACAGCCTCATACACAACAAACTGCAATGCTCTGTGTGTTCTGGCACCTTCCTATCAGAACCAGCTTTCACTTTTTCACCAATTTGAGCTCCAGTAGCTTAACTATTTGGACTACACAGGCCAGCCTTCCCTTCCCACATCCATCAACAAGCATTCCTTTCCCATATCCATCAATGAGCCTTCCCTCCCACCTCCATAAATGGGCCTTCCCCCCCATCTCCATGAATGAGCCTTCCTCCTTCACCTCCATCAACGAGCCTTCCCTTCCCACTACTATCAATGAGCCTTCCCTCCCCACCTCCATGAATGAGCCTTTCCTCCCCACCTCCATCAATGAGCCTTCCTCCCCACCTCCATCAATGAGCATTCCCTTTCCACATCCATCAATGAGCCTTTCCTTCCACATCCATCAATGAGCCTTCCCTTCCCATAACCATCAATGAGCCTTCCCTCCCACATCCATCAATGAGTCTTCCCGCCCCCACCTCCATCAATGAGCCTTCCCTCCCAACCTCCATCAATGAGTCTTCCCTTCCCACCTTCATCAATGAGTCTTCCCTCCCCACCTCCATCAATGAGCCTTCCTTCCCCACCTCCATCAATGAGTCTTCCCTTCCCACATTCATCAATGAACCTTCCCTTCCCACATCCATCAATGAGCCGTCCCTTCCCACAATCATCAATGAGCCTTCCCTCCCCACATCCATCAATGAGTCTTCCCTTCCACACCTCCATCAATGAGCCTTCCCTCCCCACCTCCAATCAATGAGCCTTACCTTCCCACAACCATCAACGAGCCTTCCCTCCTCACATCCATCAACGAGCTTTCTCTCCCCACCTCCATTAATGAGTCTTCCCTCCCCTCCTCCATCAACGAGTCTTCCCTTTCCACATCCATCAATATGCCTTCCCTCCCAACATCAATGAGCCTTCCCTCTTCACCTCCATGATAGAGCCTTCCCTTCCCCACCTCCATCAATGAGTCTTCCTTCCCCACCTCCATCAATGAGTCATCCCTTCCCACATGCATCAATGAGCCTTCCCTTCCCACCTCCATCAATGAGCCTCACCTTCCCACATCCATCAATGAGCCTTCCCTTCCCATAACCATCAATGAGCCTTCCCTCCCACATCCATCAATGAGTCTTCCCTCACCCACCTCCATCAATGAGCCTTCCCTCCCCACCTCCATCAGTAAGCCTTACCTTCCCACAATCATCAACGAGCCTTCCCTCCCCAAATCTATCAACGAGTCTTCCCTCCCCACCTCCATCAATGAGCCTTCCCTCCCAACCTCCATCAATGAGTCTTCCCTTCCCACCTTCATCAATGAGTCTTCCCTCCCCACCTCCATCAATGAGCCTTCCCTCCCCACCTCCATCAATGAGTCTTCACTTCCCACATTCATCAATGAGTCTTACCTTCCCACAACCATCAGTGAGCCTTCCCTCCCCACATCCATCAATGAGTCTTCCCTCCCCACCTCCATCAATGAGGCTTCCCTCCCCCACCTCTATCAATGAGTCTTCCCTTCCCACGTTAATCAATGAGTCTTCCCTCCCCCACCTCCATCAATGAGTTTTCCCTTCCCACGTTTATCAATGAGTCTTCCCTCCCCACCTCCATCAATGAGTCTTGCTCTCCACACATCCATCAATGAGCCTTCCCTCTCCACCTCCATCAATGAGTCTTCCCTTCCAACATCAATCAATTAGCCTTCCCTTCCCACCTCCATCAATGAGCCTTCCCTTCCCACATCCATCAATGAGCCTCACCTTCCCACATCCATCAATGAGCCTTCCCTTCCCTTCCCACATCCATCAATGAGCCTTCCCTCCCCACATCCATCAATGAGTCTTCCCTCCCCCACCTCCATCAATGAGCCTTCCCTCCCCACCTCCATCAATGAGCCTTACCTTCCCACAACCATCAATGAGCCTTCCCTCCCCACATCCATCAATGAGCCTTCCCTCCCCACCTCCATCAATGAGCCTTACCTTCCCACAACCATCAATGAGCCTTCCCTCCCCACATCCATCAATGAGTCTTCCCTCCCCACCTCCATCAATGAGGCTTCCCTCCCCCACCTCCATCAATGAGTCTTCCCTTCCCACGTTAATCAATGAGTCTTCCCTCCCCACCTCCATCAATGAGTCTTGCTCTCCACACATCCATCAATGAGCCGTCCCTCTCCACCTCCATCAATGAGTCTTCCCTTTCAACATCCATCAATCAGCCTTCCCTTCCCACCTCCATCAATGAGCCTTCCCTTCCCACATCTATCTATGAGCCTTCCCCACCTTCATCAATGAGCCTTCTCCCCCACTTCCATCAATGAGTCTTCCCTCCCCACCTCCATCAATAAGCCTCCCCCACCTCATTCAATAAGCCTTCCCTCCCCACCTCCATCAATAAGACTTACCTCCCCACCTCCATCAATAAGCCTTCCCTTCCCACATCCATCAATGAGCTGGAGCCACGTGGGCAGCCTACATTCTAGATAGGAGATAGTCAGATGTTTGGTCCTTCTGTACTTCCTGTGATGACTTATAGGCCTAAGTTTGGACACTGCTGCGGATTTTGTCTGTTTCCTCCACTAACAGCAAAGTATAGGCCTCCAGAATAGTGGCTGTTACTTCCTCTGAAGAAGCCCACACGGGTGAAACATGTTGGGAATTGTTAATTGTAGACCATGATGTAAGTAACCATAAGGAGGTTATGTACTGATTGTGTATTGTAATATAAAATATTTTTAACATTTGTACCCAATAAATAATGAAATATTAATATACGGTAGTTCATTATTGTCTATCAATCCATGTATCTCCAAAAGTCCTGGGACAAGGTCATCTAGCACTCAGGGTGAAGATGACAAAGTATGCTGCCCCCCCCCAAAAAAAATTGAGCACTGATCTGCACGCTTGCCCCCCAAAGAACACCCCTCCTAGTTCAAATCCTCTCCCTTCTAAATTTCCCCTTCTAACACAAAATCCCCCCCTAATTCCCCTTCCTAGCACAAATTCCAACCGCTCCTCAAAACCCCCCTTCTAGCACAAATCCTTCCGCCTCCTAGCACAAATCTTTTCCCTTCCAAATTTCCCCTTGTAGTACAAATCCCCCCCCCAATATTCCTCTTCCTAGCACAAATTCTATCCACTCCTCAAGTCCCCCCTCCCAGCACAAATCCCCCCACAGCACAAATGGCTTTATCACACTGCCTGTCAAATCCCCCCTCGGACCTCAAATCCAGTCTCCCCCCCCCATTGTGTGCCCAGTACAATTCCCCCCTTCCTTCCCGAAACTTACAATGCTACAGGGGGCAGGGACTCACTATGCAGCACCCTGTCCCTCACATGAATTCACTGCGCCAGGGGCAGCTGCCCCTTCTGCCCACCCCTGGCAATACTCACCTCCTCTCCAGTGCTTGCATGCTGTCAGGTTTACCACTGTGTAATCCAATGCCGGCCCTCTTCAGGGTTGAAGGTCAGCATCACTTAACCCCTTTCCTGTAAGCCCAGGCCGTTGTGGACATTCTGCCCATCCACCTCACCCCTGCAACCCCCAGCCGCCTCCTGCTGGCCAGGTCAGGAACTTGGAGTCAGTATAGTAGGCGCTGTCCAGCCCGACCCCCCTGGTGAGTAAAGAGTACCTGGAGCGGGGCTTCATCCTGGGATGGGGGTCAGGAGGAGGCAGGGAATAGGGAGAGTGGGAGAGGGGCCGAGTTGTTGGACATCCATCAACGAGCCTTCTCTCCCCACCTCCATCAATGAGTCTTCCCTCCCCTCCTCCATCAATGAGCCTTCCATCCCCACCTCCATCAATGAGCCTTCCCTCCCCACATCCATCAATGAGCCTCCCCTTCCCACATCCATCAATGAGCCTCCCCTCCCCACATCCATCAATAAGCCTTCCCTCCCCACATCCATTAATGAGCCTTCCCTCCCCACACCCAGCAATAAGCCTTCCCTTGCCACATCCATCAATGAGCCTTCCCTCCCCACATCCATCAATGAGCCTTCCCTCCCCACACCCAGCAATAAGCCTTCCCTTGCCACATCCATCAATGAGCCTTCCCTCCCCACATCCATCAATGAGCCTCCCCTTCCCACATCCATCAATGAGCCTCCCCTCCCCACATCCATCAATAAGCCTTCCCTCCCCACATCCATCAATGAGCCTTCCCTCCCCACACCCAGCAATAAGCCTTCCCTTGCCACATCCATCAATGAGCCTTCCCTCCCCACATCCATCAATGAGCCTTCCCTCCCCACACCCAGCAATAAGCCTTCCCTTGCCACATCCATCAATGAGCCTTCCCTCCCCACCTTCACCAATGAGCCTTCCCTTCCTACAATCATCAGTGAGCCTTCCCTCCCCACATCCATCAATGAGTCTTCCCTCCCCCACTTCCATCAATGAGCCTTACCTTCCCACAACCATCAACGAGCCTTCCCTCCCCACAACCGTCAATGAGCCTTCCCTCCCCACATCAATCAATGAGCCTTCCCTCTCCACCACCAGCAATTATCCCTCCCTCCACACATCTATCAATGAGTCTTCTCTCCCCACCTCCATCAATGAGTCTTCCCTCACCACCTTCATCAATGAGTCTTCCCTTCCAACATCCATCAATCAGCCTTCCCTTCCCACCTCCATCAATGAGCCTTCCCTTCCCACATCTATCTATGACCCTTCTCCACCTCCATCAATGAGCCTTCTCCCCCACGTCCATCAATGAGTCTTCCCTTCCCACCTCCATCAATCAGTCTTCCCTTCCCACATCCATCAATCAGCCTTCCCTCCCCACATCCATCAATCAGCCTTCCCTCTCCACTTCCATCAATGAGCCCTCCCTCCACACATCTATCAATGAGCCTTCTCTCCCCACCTCCATCAATGAGTCTTCCCTCCCCACCTCCATCAATGAGTCTTCCCTTCCAACATCCATCAATCAGCCTTCCCTTCCCACCTCCATCAATGAGCCTTTTCTTCCCACATCCATCTATGAGCCTTCCCCATCTCCATCAATGAGTCTTCCCTTCCCACCTTTATCAATGAGTCTGCCCTCCCCACCTCCATCAATGAATATTACCTTCCCACGTCCATCAATGAGCTCTCCCGCCCCACATCTATCAATGAGCCTTCTCTCCCCACCTCCATCAATGAGCCTTCGCTTCCCACCTCCATCAATGAGCCTCCCCTTCCCACATTCATCAATGAGCCTTCCCTTGCCACAACCATAAATGAGCCTTCCCTTCCCCACCTCCACCAATTAGTCTTCCCTCCCCACCTCCATCAATGAGCCTCCCCTTCCCACATTCATCAATGAGTCTTCCCACAACCATCAATGAGCCTTCCTTCCCCACCTCCATCAATGAGCCTTCCCTCCCCACCTCCATCAATGAGCCTTACCTTCCCACAACCATCAATGAGCCTTCCCTCCCCACCTCCATCAATGAGCCTTCCCTCCCCACCTCCTTCAATGAGCCTTACCTTCCCACAACCATCAACGAGCCTTCCTCCCCACATCCATCAATGAGCCTTCCCTCTTCACCTCCATCAAAGAGTCTTCCCTCCCCACCTCCATCAATGAGCCTTCCCTCCCCTCTCCATCAATAAGCCTTCCCTCCCTATCTCCATCAATGAGCCTTCCCTCCCCCCACCTCCATCAATGAGTCTTCTCTCCCCACCTCCATCAATGAGCCTTCCCTCCCCACCTCCATCAATGAGCCTTCCCTTCCCACAACCATCAATGAGCCTTCCCTCCCCAAATCCATCAATGGGTCTTCCCTCCCCACCTCCATCAATGAGCCTTCCTTCCACCTCCATCAATGAGCCTTCCCTATTCGCCTCCATCAATGGGTCTTCCCTCCCCACCTCCATCAATGAGTCTTCCCTCTCCACCTCCATCAATGAGCCTTCCCTCCCCACCTCATTCAATAAGCCTCCCCCACCTCATTCAATAAGCCTTCCCTCCCCACCTCCATCAATAAGACTTCCCTCCCCACATCCATCAATGAGCCGGAGCCACGTTGGCAGCCTACATTCTAGATAGGAGACAGTCAGATGTTTGGTCCTTCTGTACCTCCTGTGGTGACTTATAGGCCTATGTTTGGACACTGCTGTGGATTTTGTCTGTTTCCTAAACTAACAGCAAGGTATAGGCCTCCAGAATAGTGGCTGTTACTTCCCCTGAAGAAGCCCACACGGGCGAAACATGTTGGGAATTGTTACTGCTATACCATGATGTAAGTAACCATAAGGAGATTATGTACCGATTGTGTATTGTAATATAAAATATTTTTAACATTTGTACTCAATAAATAATGAAATGTTAATATACGGTAGTTCATTATTGTCTATCAATCCATGCATCTCCAAAAGTCCTGGAACAAGGTCATCTAGCACTCAGGGTGAAGATGACAAAGTATGCCGCCCCCCCCTCCCAAAAAAAATTGAGCACTGATCTGCACCCCCAAAGAACACCCCTCCTAGTTTAAATCCTCTCCCCTCTAAATTTCCCCTTCTAACACAAAATCCCCCCCCACCTAATTCCCCTTCCTAGCACAAATTCTAACCGCTCCCCAAAACCCCCCTTCTAGTACAAATCCTCCCGCCTCCTAGCACAAATCTTTTCCCTTCCAAACTCCCCCCCAATATTCCTCTTCCTAGCACAAATTCTATCCACTCCCCAAGTCCCCCCTCCCAGCACAAATCCCCCCCCAGCACAAATGGCTTTATCACACTGCCTGTCAAATCCCCCCTCAGACCTCAAATCCAGTTTGCCCCCCCATTGCGTCCCCAGTACAATTCCCCCTTCCTTCCCGAAACCTACAATGCTACAGGGGGCGGGAACTCTCCATGATCCCCTGATGAAGTCACGTGTGGTGTGACGTCACGCGTAGGGACAGGACAGGCTGCATACACTGTCAGAGGCATACGAGCTCGCCGCTCGTCGGATTTTATTGCTGTTTTTAAATCTTCTATGTGAGTACCCTTATTTTTTAAATAAAAAGTGTTATTTACCAAAAACGGAATTACACTATTGGGTCTCTTCCTGCTTTATTATTTCCAACCCCCCCCCCCCGCACTACATCTGAGGGAATCCCATCCTAGGATCTAGGTCGGTGAGGGACGCGCTGGAGCCCCCAGCTGGACGCCTTAAAGTTCCCCTGGTCATATGCTTTTGCCCTATTACCTTAAGGATTAGCACAGCACCACCCATACAAATACTCATTTAAAAAGGTCAGGTGTTTACCCGTAGAGGTGCATGCAGCTTTTCCACCCCTAGCCGCCTCCATATCTGATAGCGCGGGAATAATTCCCTCAAATAATTCTCCATGCAACGCCCCCTCCCTCACATGAGTTCACTGCGCCAGGGGCAGCTGCCCCTTCTATTCCAGTGCCAGCCCTCTTCAGGGTTGAAGTTCAGCATCATTTAACCCCTTTCCTGTAAGCCCAGGCCGTCGTGGACATTCTGCCCATCCACCTCCCCCCTGCAGCCCCCAGCCGCCTCCTGCTGGCCAGGTCGGGAACTTGGAGTCGGTGTAGTAGGCGCTGTCCAGCCCGACCCCCCTGGTGAGTAAAGAGTACTTGGAGCGGAGCTTCATCCTGGGATGGGGGTCAGGAGGAGGCAGGGAAGAGGGAGAGTGGGGGAGGGGCCGAGTCATTGCACCATGGGCCTCTGGGTTGTACTTTCCCCCCTGGGCCAAAAGTTGCTATACAACCTACCTGACAAGGCCCCATCGAAAGTGACAGAGGACATTGACTTATCAGTCCCTTTCCTTGCAGTACAGATTAATGAATAAGAAACGCTCACGAGGCTTCCTGCTTATTCACACAGTTTACTATGCTTCAGTGATGAATGGACACAGGAGTGATTGGTACTGACCACTCATTCAGGAAAGGAAGGGGACAGTAATTGTCATATTAATGAGCCCTTCCCCCACCCTCTATCCTGAAAAAATCTCCCTTTGTGCCCGCAGCAGCTGCTGGTGGGAGAGGAGGGAAGCTGGAAGTGCGGCAGGGGAAAGGGGCATCAGTTCAAAAGGGGGGGGGGGCAGGCACCAGGCTGAACAGGAGGGCCGGCTGTACTGTCTTATTGCAGACACTGATCCTCTTCTGCCTCCTGCAGCACTGCCAGCTTCTCATCCTCTCCTTCCCTCCAGCTGCACTGCAGGGGGTTTGGTCCCGGCACATGTACCCCTTCCATTTGCTGTCTGAAAGGGGCACATGTGCCAGGACCAATCCCCCTGCAGTGCAGCCGGAGGGAGAGGATGAGAAGCTGGCAGTGCTGCAGGAGGCATAAGAGGATCAGTGTCTGCAATAAGACAGTACAGCTGGCCCTCCTTTTCAGCAGGTGCCTGCCCCCCCCCCCCCCTTTTGAACTGATGGGGCCCGGGCCCAGTACAGGAGGGCTGGTAGTACTGCCTTATTGCAGACACTGATCCTCTTCTGCCTCCTGCAGCACTGCCAGCTTCTCATCCTCTCCCTCCCTTCGGCTGCACTGCAGGGGGATTGGTCCTGGCACATGTGCCCCTTTCAGACAGCAAATGGAAGGGGCACATGTGCCAGGACCAATCCCCCTGCAGTGCAGCCGGAGGGAGAGGATGAGAAGCTGGCAGTGCTGCAGGAGACAGAAGAGGATCAGTACAGCCAGCCCTCCTATTCAGCAGGTGCCTGCCCCCCCCTCCCCCCTTGAACTGATGGGGCCCCGGGCCCAGTACAGGAGGGCTGGATGTACTGCCTTATCAGCAGCCCTGGGAATATGTAATACAGATTGTGTTCATGTATATAGTATAGGGTAGGGCAGGGATATGCAATTAGCGGACCTCCAGCTGTTGCAAAACTACAAGTCCCATCATGCCTCTGCCTCTGGGTGTTATGCTTGTGGCTGTCAGAGTCTTGCTATGCCTCTTGGGACTTGTAGTTCTGCAACAGCTGGAGGTCTGCTAATTGCATATCCCTGGGGTAGGGTGTCAGTAAAACATGCATTTTACTGACGCAAGGTAATAGACATCACCCCAACGCACGAGTTCAGGAGGTGCCGATGATCCCTCATTGCAGTGCACCACAACTCACCTGCTCTGCAAAAAAAAAAGATGCGTGTCTGTATTTCCGTCTATTGGGCGGCCTTAACAACACGCATTTTAGCGGACAAATACCGCGTGTGATAACGCGACCCCTCTCGGGATAGGAATTTGTGAAGGAGGCCTAAACAAAAACAATGCGAATGGGTCGCTCGCCGTTTCCAGTAAGGCCGACGACCTCCTGAGCGCTCCGACGAGGACCGCGGTGTAATTGGCGTTTTGGCCTGTAAAGCCTCTAATAGGATTTATATATCGAGGCAAAATTTTGCTAAGCTGGTCAACACCACCTGCCAAAATATATACCGACTGGTAATCTGATAACGATCGCTTTCCTGAAATATGGTATAAATTGCTGCTCAGTAACTTATGTTTTTTTTTTTTTTTTTTTTAAGGCGTGAAAACCTAAAAAGCAAAAATTCAACTGCTACAAAGCGTGATTGGGAATTTTATTACATTGTATTAAATTGCTTGTATCAACATTGTATCAACATTACCGAGGAGGACATATTCAGAGCATGATTTCATTACAAGCAAAATAAAAATAAATAATGAAGCTAACAGGGAAAAATGTAGCAAAAAAATAAATAAATAAAAGCATAATACACTTAACCGCTTGCTGACCGGGACTTTTTCTGGCACTTTTTGTCTACAAGTTTAAATCCGTATTTTTTGCTCTAAAATTACTTAGAACCCCCAAACATTATATATATTTTTGGTTTAGCAGAGATACTAGAGAATAAAATGGCGATTGTTGCAATATTTTATGTCATCATCCCTCACAGCTATTACCTTTTGTACCACCTCCCCCTCCCTTTAGATCAGGGGTCTCCAAACTTTCTAAACAAAAGGCCAGTTTACTGTCCTTCACACTTTGGGGGGGCCGGACTGTGGCCACTGGGAGTAGAAAAGATCCCAATGTCAGTAGGAACAAACAATTCTCCCTCTTTGGTGTCAGTGGGAATAATTGTGCCCCATCATTGGTGTCATTGGGCCCTATTGTTGGTATTACTGGGAGAAATTGTGCCCCATCTTGGCTTCATTGGGAGGATAGGTGCCCCATCATTGGTTTCATTGGGAGAAATTGTGCCTCATCTTTGGTGTCAGTGGGAATAATTGTGCCGCATTATTGGTGTCAGTGGGCTCCATTGTTGGTATTACTGGGAGGAATTGAGCCCTTTCATTGGTGTCAGTGGGCTCCATTGTTGGTGTCACTGGGAGAAATTGTGCCCCACCTTGGCGTCATTGGGAGGATTGGTGCCCCATCATTGGTTTCATTGGGAGGAATTGTGCTCCATCAATGGTGTCAGTGGGAATAATTGTGCCCCATCATTGGTGTCATTGGGCCCTATTGTTGGTATTACCAGGAGAACTTGTGCTCCATCAATGGTGTCAGTGGGAATAATTGTGCCCCATCATTGGTGTCATTGGGCCCTATTGTTGGTATTACCGGGAGAACTTGTGCCCCATCCTTGGTGTCAGTGGGAATAATTGTGCCCCATCATTGGTGTCATTGGGCCCTATTGTTGGTATCACTGGGAGAAATTGTGCCCCGTCATTGTCGTCATTGAGAGGAATTGAGCCCTTTCATTGGTGTCATTGGGCTCCATTGTTGGTGTCACTGGGAGAAGTTGTGCCCCACCTTGGCGTCATTGGGAGGAATTGTGCTCCATCAATGGTGTCAGTGGGGATAATTGTGCCCCATCATTGGTGTCATTGGGCCCTATTGTTGGTAATACTGGGAGAACCTGTGCCCCACCTTGGCATCATTGGGAGGAATTGCGCTCCATCAATGGTGTCAGTGAAGGGAATTATGCCCCATTGTTGGCAATAGTGCCCCAAGGGCCAGATAAAAGCTAGCAAAGGGCCACATCTGGCCCCAGGGCCGCAGTTTGGAGACCACTGCTTTAGATTGTAAGCCCCACAAGCAGGGCCCCCCTGTCCCTTCTGTATTGGACTGTATTGTAATTGTACTGCCCCCCCCCCCCCCCTTACATTGTAAAGCACTGCGCAAACTGTTGGCACTATATAAATCCTGTATAATAATATAATAATATGTCACACGGTATTTGCGCAGTGGTTTTGCAAATGCAATTTTTCCTGGGGGGAAAATAACCACTTCAGCCCCGGAAGGATTTCCCCCCCCTAATGACCAGGCCATTTTTTGCGATGCGTCGCTTTAACTGACAATTGCGCGGTTGTGCGACGCTGTACTCAAATAAAATTGACGTCTTTTTTTCCCCACAAATAGAGCTTTCTTTTGGTGGTATTTGATCACCTCTGTGGTTTTTATTTATTGCACTATAAACAATTTTGAAAAATAAAAAACAATATTTTTTACTTTTTGCTATAATAAATATCCCCAAAAAAAACACCAAAAAAAAAACCAAACAAACAAATGTCTTCCTTATTTTAGGGCAATACGTATTCTTCTACATATTTTTGTTAAAAAAAAAATTGCGATAAGCGTTTATTGATTGGTTTGCGCAAACGTTATAACGTCTACAAAACAGGGGATAGATTTATGGCATTTTTATAAAAAATATTCTTTTACTAGTAATGGCGGCGATCTGCGATTTTTAGCGGGACTGCGACAGATTGGACACTTTTGACACTTTTTTGGGGACCACTGACATTTATACAGCGATCAGAGCTATAAAATGGCACTGATTACTGTGTAAATGTCACTGGCAGGGAAGGGGTTTACACTAGGGGGGCGATCAAGGGGTTAAATGTGTTCCCTGGGGAGGTGTTTCTAACTTGGGGGGGGGGGGGAATGGGAGTGACTGGAGGAGGAGAGAGATCGCTGTTCCTGATCACTAGGAACAGACGATCTCTCTCTACTCCCCTGTCAGAACGGGGATTTGTCTGTTTACATTGACAGATCCCCCTTAAAAATACCCCTTGAAATTCTCCACATTTTGTTACAACCAAAAATGTAAATGTATTTTATTGGGATTTTATGTGATAGACCAACACAAAGTGTCACATAATTGTGAAGTGGAAGGAAAATGATACAAGTAAATATGTGAAAAGTGGGGGGGCGCATTTGTATGGCGCCCCCCGGAGTCAATACTTTGTCTATTCAGAATACAGCTCTGCATGTTCCTTGGTTCCTCTGCCTATGTGGAGGGGGGGGGGGGGTCCCTTTCCTCCAATCAGCTCTCACACGGTGTAAGTGCAATCTCTCCACCCTTTCCCCGTGTAATGCTGAAAGATGAAGAAAGATTTTTAGCACGATCTGCACTTTTCAAAGGGGTGTAGAAAGGGGAAGACAGCAGATATACAAGTACAACTTATGTAGGAGGATTTGTTCATCTCTGTGTATCTTCTGAGGGCTGTTCACTTCACTGGGTATATATGAGGATTGACATCATTAAGGAAAGTGTTCAGAAACCGAGACAAACTGCCATCATGCTGCATCTGTCTCCTTCCTAGACGTCGGATTGGCTGCAGCAGGAGGGGAGAGCTTTCAGTCTGAACCTTGGAAAGTGTTCCAATCTGAGACAAACTGCCATTATGTAGCTTCCCTCTCCCTCCTAGATGTTGTCAGATTGGCTGTAGCAGGAGGGGAGGGAGTTCAGGTTGGATCTTTTGCACGCGTGCATGGCTAATCGATCCAACAACAACAGCTAGGAAGGTAGACAGGCACTGCATGATGGCAAATTGTCTCAACTCCGAGTATTTTCCAGGGACAAGCCATGGCGAGAGGCATAAAATAAAAAACCTGAGCACCAAAGAGAGGCACTCAGAGCACAGTGCTCAACTCTCACCAATGCTTTCTCTAAGGACAATAAAAGAAATAGGGGAAATAGATCAATGTATGTGTGTTCACTAGGATATGGCAAGAGGAATGCAGACGGAAGAGTGTCAGGCATTCCTCTTGCCATTGCATGTCTCAGGAAAGTGTTCAGAACGGAGACAATCTGCCATTGTGCAACGTCCATCTCCTTCCCAGCTGTTGTCAGATCGGCAGCAGCATAAGAGAGGGGGGGGGGGGGTCAGGTTGGACCACATAGCCAGGGTTAGGAAGCATCCAGGAATGTGGGATAAGGTACTACATATATATGACCCCGGCACATTGATCTCCCTGCCGATACAGTGAAAGAGAATTGCGTAAACACTTCTCTCATGGCAGAGCTGGTAAGAGGGAGATCTTTCCCCTCTTCCTGCTGGCACACAGAACGATAATGCTAATGTACATGGGGTGATTAGGGTGTGCCCAGGCCCATCTGGCACACCCTGTGCACACACCTATGCATAACTGTAAATAATATATATATATATATATATATATATATATATATATATATATATATATATAAAAAAAAATAGTAGGGTATGGGCAGCTTAAAGGATTTTTGTATAAATATATATAAATATATATATATATATAAAATAAAATAAAAATATCTATCTATCTATCTATCTATCTATCTATCTATCTATCTATCTATCTATCTATCTATCTATCTATCTATCTATCTATCTATCTATCTATCTATCTATCTATCCACACACACACACACACACACACACACACACATATATATATATATATATATAAATCCTTTAAGCTGGCCATACCCTACAATTTTTGGACGGTTTCTCATGGACCGGACAAAGATTTACTCATTGGGCGGCCCTATTGGCCCCCTCCTGCCCAACATCCTTCCATTGAAAAAACTGAAGGAGCTGGGCGGACATTGTCAGCTGACCAGCAGGTACATCCAATCAAATGCAGCCACCGTTGGGGTACTTTGACAGCTGGTAGGGCCGGCTGTCAAAATACAATGGCCGCAGGGGAAGATTCATCCATGTGTGCCGTATACATCGTCTATGGAGGAATCTTTTAGTCCAGGGATACGCAATTAGCGGACCTTCAGCTGTTGCAAAACTACAAGTCCCATCATTCCTCTGCCTCTGGGTGTGATGCTTGTGGCTGTCACTGTCGGAATCTTGCAATGCCTCATGGGACTTGTAGTTCTGCAACAGCTGGAGGTCTGCTAATTGCATATCCCTGTCTATGTATCTGGGATATTTTCCCAATTATTCTCTATTGATTGAGATTAAATAAAAATGTATTGTTCAACAGCAGATGTATGCACGCTGACAACGGACGCTATGACACTATGAGGTATCGAGGTTTTATCACAATTCATGAAAGCTACATTATCCTATTCACTACGAGGTATCGAGGTTTTATCACAATTCATGAAAGCTACCTTATCCTATTCACTATGAGGTATCGAGGTTTTATCACAATTCATGAAAGCTACCTTATCCTATTCACTACGGGGTATCGAGGTTTTATCACAATTCATGAAAGCTACCTTATCCTATTCACTAAGAGGTATCGAGGTTTTATCACAATTCATGAAAGCTACCTTATCCTATTCACTACGGGGTATCGAGGTTTTATCACAATTCATGAAAGCTACACTATCCTATTCACTATATAATATATATCGAGAATCCTTCCAACAATTCCAGAGCTGAAACCTCAGAGAAATCCAAGTTCCTGGCCGGTGACCAGCCTAAGCTGGCTCCCATCATGAGCAGCTGGGCTGATGTACGGAACGCCGGTGTCCAGAATATTTTCATATCCTACCATGCAGTTAGCATTGTCCCCAATGATCACAGGAGATACCGGGCCAGAGAAGCCGGAATTGGGAAAATAAAGCCATGTAGCAGGTTTTTTTGGAAGGACTGGGCTGCCCTGAAATACAATATCCTTCCCGGAATGTAATAAAAACTTCTTTACAAGAGATCATTTATAGGATTTATGAAGATCTGTACTGGGAAAAATATGTGGGCTGTTGGTGTTGACCTCCTTCTAAAAATGCTAGCTGCGTGGCTTTCTGTGGTCTTAGGAAAATCTAAGTCACGTCGTGGAATTCTGCTGTGCTGGGAGAGATGAATATTCCAAAAAAAAGGTTAGGATGAAGAAAGTTAGTGTTAGGTTTACAGGGAGGGTTAGTGTTAGGTTTACAGGGAGGGTTAGTGTTAGGTTTACAGGGAGGGTTAGTGTTGGGGTTACAGGGAGGGTTAGTGTTGGGGTTACAGGAAGGGTTAGTGTTGGGGTTACAGGGATGGTTAATGTTGGGGTTACAGGGACGGTTAGTGTTGGGGTGACAGGGAGGGTTAGTGTTGGGGTTACAGGGAGGGTTAGTGTTGGGGTTACAGGAAGGGTTAGTGTTGGGGTTACAGGGATGGTTAATGTTGGGGTTACAGGGACGGTTAGTGTTGGGGTGACAGGGAGGGTTAGTGTTGGGGTTACAGGGAGGGTTAGTGTTGGGGTTACAGGAGGGGTTAGTGTTGGGGTTACAGGGAGGGTTAGTGTTGGGGTTACAGGGACGGTTAGTGTTGTGTTTACAGGAAGGGTTAGTGTTGGGGTTACAGGGAGGGTTAGTGTCGGGGTTACAGGAGGGGTCAGTGTTGGGTTTACAGGAGGGGTCAGTGTTGGGTTTACAGGAGGGGTTAGTGATGGGGTTACAGGGGGGTTAGTTTTGGGGTTACAAGGGGAGTCGGTGTTGGGGTTACAGGAGGGGTTAGTGTTGGGGTTACAGAGAGGGTGTTGGGGTTACAGGAGGGGTTAGTGATGGGGTTACATGGGGGTTAATGTTGGGGTTACAGGGGGTAGTGTTGGCATTACAGGGGGGTTAGTGTTGGGGTTACAGAAGGGGTTAGTGTTGGGGTTACAGAAGGGGTTACAGAAGGGGTTAGTGTTGGGTTTACAGGGAGGGTCAGTGTTTGGGTTACAGACAGTGTTTTGGGCTACAGGAGGGGTTAGTGTTGGGGTTACAGGAAGAGTTAGTGTTATGGTTACAGGGAGGGTTAGTTTTGGGTTACAGAGAGGGTTAGTGTTGGGGTTACAGGGAGGGTTAGTGTTAGGGTTACAGGGAGGGTTAGTGTTGGGGTTACAGGGAGGGTTAGTGTTGGGGTTACAGGGAGAGTTAGTTTTGGGTTTACAGGAGGGGTTAGTGATGAAGTTACAGGGAGGATTAGTATTGGGGTTACAGGGAGGGTTAGTGTTAGGGTTACAGGGATGATTAGTGTTGGGGTTACAGGGAGGGTTAGTGTTGGGGTTACAGGGAGGGTTAGTGTTGGGGTTACAGGAGGGGTTGGTGTTGGGGTTACAGAGAGGGTTAGTGTTGGGTTTACAGGAGGGGTTAGTGATGGGGTTACAGGGGGGGTAGTGATGGGGTTACAGGGAGGGTTAATGTTGGGGTTACAGGGGGGTAGTGTTGGGGTTACAGGGGGGTCAGTGTTGGGGTTACAGAAGGGGTTAGTGTTGGATTTACAGGAGGGGATAGTGTTGAGGTTACAAGGGGAGTCAGTATTGGGGTTACAGGGAGGGTTAGTGATGGGGTTACATGAGGGGTTAATGTTGGGGTTACAGGGGGGTCAGTGTTGGAGTTACAGAAGGGGTTAGTGTTGGGGTTACAGACAGTGTTTTGGGTTACAGGAGGGGTTAGTGTTGGGGTTACAGGGAGGGTTAGTTTTGGGTTACAGAGAGGGTTAGCATTGGGGTTACAGGGAGGGTTAGTGTTAGGGTTACAGGGAGGGTTAGTGTTGGGGTTACAGGAGTGGATACTGTTGGGGTTACAGGGGGGGTTAGCATCGGGCTTACAATGATGGTTAATTTTACGGGCACAGGAAGTATTAGATGAAAGGGGCACTAGGATGAGGTGTTCCTCTCTTCTCTGGAGGCTTTGTGCCAAAAACTGTCAGCACTGATTCCCCGGAACATATCGCTGGGACTAGTAGATCAGGAGTTTATTGGCCGCATGTTTTTTCCAGATCAGTGTCTCAGAAACAACTAAAACCAGAGACAGGCCAGTAACTAGAATTTCCAGGAGGAGCAGGGCTGGAATTCTGCCTAATTCACATGGACCATGGCCTCGGGCGAAACATGGTCACCCGGACCTCATTGGCTGAGAGTAGCACATCTCTGCGTATCGTGAAAAGTTCCGGATCATGGTCCTGTCTGTTCTGACTGTCAGTGCCATCCAGAAAGTCCTTGAAAAGGTTCCTGCACTACTTTGATGCGACTTTTGATCCAAAGAGTGTAAAGCCGCATCAAAGTTGTCGTTTTTGGCTTGACATCCAGTTTAAAGGCCCCCTTTGCCCCAACTAATGTCTGAGAACAAACAAACATTTACTGGGTAAGGATAGATAATTGCAGAAAAACAATAGTCATTAGCTGCCTTGAAGTTCCCCAATGTCCATAATGTGAAATCGGGGGTCCGACAGTGACCACCCTCTTCACTTCCAGGTCACATGGTGTCAACAGGAGATGGAAAATCCAACTGCAGGTCTGCAAGAAATGAAGAGGGGGACCATTACCGGACACCATGTAGACCAGGAGAACAGGTGGGACATGATAACCCCTGCCCAGGGTCAGGACAAGGGGTGGGCACGAGGGACGGCTGCCCTGGGCACTGTGGTATCATGTGAGGTGGGAGCGCGTTGTGGGGAGATTGGGGTGGAGGTGGGGTTTAGGTGATTTAGGGGGATCTGTGTTGGGAGTAGGGATGGGGGAAGAGGATTTGCGCTAGGAGGGGGAATGGGTGGTTTTGTGCTAGAAGAGGTGATATGGCGGGGGGATTGTGCAAGGAGGGATAATTTTTGGGGGGAGATCTGTGCTAGTAGGAATGATTAAAGGGACCCTTACTTGTGCTAGGAAGGGAAATTTGGGGGGAAAGGGGGATTTATGCTGGGAGGTCAGAATGGGGGGAGGGGGGATTTGTGCTGGGAGGAGGGGATTTGGAGTGGGGGGAGAGGATGTGTACTTGAAGGGTAGTATTTGAGCTAGGAGGTGTGATTGTTTTTTTGGGGGGGGGCATTTGTGCTGGGAGGGATTTAAGGGATAGGGCAAAGATTTGTTCTGGGAGGGGGGACTTCAGCAGGGGGGCAGATTTGTACTGGGAGGAGGGGGATCTGGAGTGGGGGGGTGTACTTGAAGGGGACATTTTAGGGGTAGAGAATTTGTGCTAGGAGGTATGATTATTTTTGGGGGGGGGGGGCATTTGTGCTTGGGGGGATTGGGGGGGGGCAAAGATTTGTACTGGGAGGGGGGATTTCAGTAGGGGCCCAGATTTGTACTGGGAGGAGGGGGTAATCATACAGATTAGTGGGGGGTATTTAGGGGGGGGGTTGCTGACACATAATGCTCATGCATCTTGGTGGGGGCTCAGTTTGGCCCTGGGCTCTAAATGACCTTGTCCTGGCACTGCCCCTGCCCCTTGCTTTCCCCAAAAGAGAGCAGCACCTGGACCTATAAAGGGGTCCCGGAATCCACCAGTCTCTCATCTTGGGCCACTAAATCCCAAAATGACTATTTTCAAAGAGCCTTCCAAGCTTTCCATCTACACACATTCTATTCAAAGGCCTGTATAAATCTTTTGGGACCCCACTATTCTTCTGGGCCCCACGGCAGTTACCTGCCGGAACAAATTTTGCGGCCCCTCAAGTTCAATCAATGCAACAGAACAAAGATCTATGTACTGTGTATAGATTATATCACTGCAGGTGAAGAATAGCCACTGGGTGCCTTAAAATCTCTCATACCCTATAATACGCCACTAGGGCCCTGACGGTGATCACCCCACTTCACTTCCAGACCAAATGGTGTCAAGAAGAAATGGAAGAAGCCATGTGCAAGTCTCAGTGCACTTTGGGCAGGAAGTGAGTGTGGGGGGGCCATTGCTTGACACCATGTAGACCAGGAGAACAGTTAGTACATGGTAACTCCTGCCCCTCACCTGCCCACCTGAACCTATGAAGGGGTCCCCTCAACTTTAACGAATGCCTAAGAATAAACAAGTATTTACTACCCTGTTTCCCCGAAAATAAGACCTAGCGTGATTGTCAGTGATGGCTGCAATATAAGCCCTACCCTCCAAATAAGCCCTACCCTGTTTCCCCAAAAATAAGCCCTACCCTGAAAATAAGACCTTCAAGGACTTTAACTAGGGCTTATTTGGGGGGTAGGGCTTATATTGCAGCCATCACCGACAATCACGCTAGGTCTTATTTTCGGGGATACAGGGTATGTATAGAATAGATCATTGGGAGCCTTGACGTCTCTCACAGTCCAAAATATGCAACTGGTGTCCAACAATGGACACCCCTTTCACTTTCAGCCAAATGACGTCAAGAGGAAATTAAGGAAGCCATGAAAGGAAGAAGGTCATCACTGACTGACGCCATGTTGACCAGGAGAACAGTTAGGTAACTTCTTCTCCTTACTTGTCCACCTCAACCTATGAAAGGATCCCAGCATCCACCAGTCCCTCATCTTGGGGCCACTAAAATTCCCAAACTACATGTTTTCAAAGCACCTAGACCTATAAAGGGGTCCCATCAGACATCTTGGCAGACAAAAGGCCCCTGTAAAATAGCATGCATGCCCTGATACAGAATACTAAATATTTTGAAATCAATCATAAAGAGCTTTCCAGGCTTTCCATCCACTCATCCTACCTATGAATCCTCTGGACCCTCACTGTGCTTCTGGCCCCTGCAGTAGTCACATGGAGGAACACATTTTGCTCCCCTCAACTTCAATGAATGCCTAAGAACAAACGAGTATTTACTGTGTATAGAATAGATCATTAGGTGTCTGGACATCTCTCACAGTCCATAATACGCAACTGGGGTCCGACAATGGACACCCACTTCACTTCCAGACCAAATGGTGTCAAGAGGAAATGAAGGAAGCCATGAAGTGAAGAAGGTCACCATTGACTGACACCATGTAGACCAGGAGAACAGTTAGGGCATGATAACTTCTGCCCTTTACCTGCTCACCTGGACCTTTGAAGGGGTCCCATCAGATATCTTGAGGCCCCTGTCAATGCAATGCTTGCCCTTAATGCAGAATACTACATTTTTTTCAAGCAATCATAAAGAGTTTTCCAAACTTGCCAACCACTCATTCTATTCATACGGCGTCTGGGTCCCCCCTGTGCTTGTGGCCCCACAGCAGTTACATGTGAGAACCCCCCTCAACTTAATGCCTAAGAACAAACAAGTATGTACTGTCGATAGATTAGATCATTGGGTGCCTTGAAGTCTCTCACAGTCCATAATTCGCAATTGGGGTGCGACAATGGACACCCCCTTCACTTCCAGCCCAAATGGTATCAAGAAGAAATGAAGGAATCCATGACGTGACAAAGGTCGCCACTAAATCCCAAAAAGCCCCCAAGTCTGCCCCTAATATAGAATACTACGTTTTTTTTCCAAGCAATCATAAAGAGCTTTCTAAACTTTCCATCCACCTGTCCTATTTATGGTATTTATCTTCTGGGCCCTGTAATAGTCACTTGGAAGAACACATTTTGTTCCCTTCAACTTCAATGAATGTCTAAGAACAAACAAGTATTTATGGTGTATAGAATAGATCATTGGGTCTCTTGAAGTCTCTCACAATCCATAATATGCAACTGGGGTCCAACAATGGGCACCCCTTCACTTCCAGCCCAAACGATTTCAAGAAGAAATTAAGGCAGCCATTAAGTAAAGAAGGTCACCATTGACTGACACCATGTAGACCAGGACAACAGTTAGGACATGATAACTTCTGCCCCTTACCTGCCCACCTGGACCTATGAAGGGTCCTAGCATCCACCAGTTCTTCATCTTACGGCCACTAAATCCCCAAAACTATATATTTTCAAAGCACCTGGACCTATGAAGGCTCCCAGCATCTACCAGTCCGTCATCTTGTGGCCACTAAATCCCCAAACTATATATTTTCAAAGCACCTGGAAATTTGAAGGGTCCCAGCATCTACCAGTCCTTCATCTTGGGGCCACTAAATCCCCAAACTACATATTTTCAAAATGCCTGGACCTATAAAGGGGTCCCATCAGATATCTTGAGGGAACTAAATCCTGAAAGGCCTCCTGTCTTCCCCCCAATACAGAATACTAAATATTTTCCAAGCAATCATAAAGAGCTTTCCAAACTCTCCATTAACTCATCCTATTCATAAATCCTATGGGCCCCATTGTGCTCGTGGGCCCTGCATTAGTCACATGCAAGAACAAATTTGCCCCCCCCACTCAACTTTGATAAATGCCCAAGAACAAACAAGTATGTACTGTCGATAAAATAGATCATTAGGTGCCTTGAAGTCTCTCACAGTCCACAATATGCAACTGGGATCTGACAATGGACACCCCCTTCACTTCGGGCCCAAATAGTGTCAAGGAGAAATTAAGAAAGCTTAAGAAGGTCACAATTTACTGACACCATGTAAACTAGGAGAACAGTTAGGACATGATAACTTCTGCCCACCTGGACCCTGAAAGGGTTCGATCAGACATCTTGAGGCCACTATATCCCAAAGGCCCCCATGTCCTCCGCTAATACAGAATACTAAATATTTCCCAAGCATTCATGAAGAGCTTTCCAAAGTTTCCATCCACTCATCCTATTTCAAAGTATTTATCCTCTGGGCCCTTACTGTGCTCCTGGGCCCTGCAGTAGTCACATTCAAGACAATCTACCTCAACTTCAATGAATGCCTAAAAACAAACAAGTATTTACTATGTATAGAATGGATCATTGTGTGCCTTGATGTCTCTCACAGTCCATAATACGCAATTGGGACCTGTCAATGGACACCCCTTCACTTCCAGCGTCCGGTGTCAAGAAGAAATTAAGGAAGCCATAAAGTGAAGAAGGTCACCATCGACTAACACCATGTAGACCAGGAGAACAGTTAGGACATGATAACTTCTGCACCTCACCTGACCACCTGGATCTATGAAGGGGTCCCATCAGACATCTTGAGGCCATTAAATCCCAAAAGGCCCCCATGCCTGCTTCTAATACAGAGTACTACATATTTTCCAAGCAATCATAAAGAGCTTTCCAAACTTGCCATCCACTCATCCTATTTCCAGTATTTATCCACCTCCAGCGTCCAGTGTCAAGAAGAAATTAAGGAAGCCATGAAGTGAAGAAGGTCACCATTGACTGACACCATGTAGACCAGGAGAACAGTTAGGAAATGATAACTTTTGCATGTCTCCTGACCACCTGACTCTATGTAGGGGTCCCATCAGACATCTTGAGGCCACTAAATCCCAAAAGGCCCCCATGCCTGCCCCTCTAATACAGAGTACTAAATATTTTCCAAGCAATCATAAAGAGCTTTCCAAACTTGCCATCAACTCATGCTATTCATAAATCCTCTGGGCCCCACAGCAGTCACATGCTCATGCTTGGCCTTGCACAGGATGTCCATCCCAAGTCTCCCCCCTTACCTTGCATTCTCCCACACAGGACCTGACAGAGTATTCCCCAGATTGCAGGTACTTGTCCAACACAAAATCAAACTCCTCATATTTTTCCTGAGCATGTTGGTCCAGTCTCTGGTAGGCTTGGATGCAGCTGTTGCACACCTCGTCATCGGTGAGGGAGGACGAGGCCGCAGCGGTCTCCATGAAGTCCTCCATCAGGTTCTCCAGACTGCAGTTCAAGCTGTCCGGGTTGGACATCCCCAGCAGCAGGTCCAGGATGGTGTAAGTATCACAAAAGGACAGAGTGAAATTGTTAAAATAAGCCTTCAAAAAGTTCCTCTTTTGGTTGTAGGAAGTGGAGGAAGGGGAATGGGACCTGGGGGAGGAAGGGCCACCAGAGCCCCGATGTCTTTGCAATTTGGTGCAGGCAGTGTCCAGGTGAGAGACCCTGGCACCAGTGCAATGCGGAGATTGAGCAGCAGATTTGGTCAAATTGCTTAGGAAGTTGTCCCAGCACCCCCTGGCACCCCCAGGGAAGCCTTGCGCGGAGAGCCAGCTGGAGTTGCCCTGGTGGCTGTAGGAGAAGTTACCCCTCGCCCTGGCCCCCGCGGAGACCAGCCAGAGGTGGTTAGACAGCAGGACGGTGAAGAAGAGCAGAGAGGCAAGGGACAATCGCCATCTCTGAGCCCTCTCGGAGTCGGCACACGGTTTGTCGATGCGTCGGGGTTCCCAGCAGATCTTTATGACGGCCTCATCTTCCCTTGGATGCATCCAAGCCCCCCTGATCATATTTCAGGGGGGTGGGAGAATTCGGGTGCTGTCAGTCTCTGCCCACCCCCCCACCCCCTCCTCTTCTCCTAGGTTGGCGGTGGTGGGTTCCCTGCACCAGCAATGTCACCTGCCTCTAGTGAGGGGGCCTGCAGAGAGGGGCATCATCAGGGGAGGGGGGGGGGGGAATGGATGGACAGGGAGATGGACAGATAAGGGATGATGGGCCAATGGAGGATGGTGGACCAACTAGAGATGGATGATGGGCCAATGAAGGATGATGGACCAGCAAGAGACCGTTGGAGGCTGGAGAGATGGAGCAATATAGGATGATGGTCCAGCAGGAGATGGGCCAATGAAGAATGGTGGACCAGCAAGGGATGGCTGGTTGAGGGATGCTGGAGAGATGCACCAATATAGGATAGGATCTGGATGGATTAAGGATGGGGAGATGATAGAGAGATGGACAGGTGCTTGAGAGAGGGACCAGCAAGAGATGGCTGGTTAAGGAATGGATAGATGCTGGAGAGAAGGACCAATATAGGATGAAAAGGTGGATGAATCAAGGATGGGGAGTTGATAGAGAGATGGACAGATGCTGGAGAGGAGGACCAGCAAGAGATGGCTGGTTGAGGGATGGATAGATGCTGGAGAGATGGGCCAATATAGGATGGAAAGGTGGATGAATCAAGGATGGGGAGATGATAGAGAGATGGACAGATGCTGGAGAGGAGGACCAGCAAGAGATGGCTGGTTGAGGGATGGATGGATGCTGGAGAGATGGACCAATAAAGGACGGAGGACCAGCAAGAGATGGCTGGTTGAGGGATGGATGGATGCTGGAGAGATGGACCAATAAAGGACGGAGGACCAGCAAGAGATGACTGGTTGAGGGATGGATGGATGCTGGAGAGATGGACCAATAAAGGATGGAGGACCAGCAAGAGATGACTGGTTGAGGGACCTAGAGAGATGGAAGGATGAGGGATGGGGAGATGATGGGGAGATGGACCAGGGATGCTGGAGAGGAGGACCAATAAAGGATGGAGAGATGGACCAGGGATGATGGAGAGATGGAAGGATAAAGGACGGAGGAATGGGAGCTCCCCTCCCCTACCCGCCCCTGCCCGGGTTCCTCAATAGTCGGCCATCGCAGGCAATATTGGCAGAACCAAGAAAATAAAAAAGGACCCCCCTCCCTGTAGAAAGAGTCACCCCCGGGGCAAAGTCCATCAAGGAGAAGTCCTCAGGGGATGCAGGGGACAAGCCATGCACGTCCCCCCACCCTCCCCCCTATGAACCTACAGCAGATCCAGGTGTGAACATCCCCCTGTGACCAACCGCCAGACCATCTCCGGCCACCGGGCTGCGCAGTGTGGAAGGGGCCCTCTTATTGTTTTCTCTTCCTCTTCTGGTGGGCATTGTTCTTCTGCTCCAGGGGCATCCTGAGGCTGAGGCTGACCATTCCCATGCCTCCTCTTCCTCCCCTGGTGCTCCCAGGCCCAGCTCTTCCCCCTCTTCTTCTATTTTTTTTTTTATCTCCCAATATTTAATCTGTCGCCATCTTCAGCCGAGGAGAGAACACCTTGAGAAATTGATCGGAGGGGGGCGCCGGCACGAGCAAACGCGCGGCCCCGGGAGCATCGGGAGCGCGCACAGCCTCCCCCCACCCCCCCTCTTCCCCTCCTTGCCTTATGCAACTGTTTCTTTCTTTATATGATTATTAAAAGGAGTCCCCTCCCCCCTCCCCACCCCCTTCCCTTCCCCTCCTTCTGCTTTCATTCACTATGTAGCAGGCTGCTTTCATTCATCTCCTCCATTCAGCTTGTACAGCCCTCTCCCCCCCCCCAAACCCCCCCATTTCATGAGTCAGCTTCTACAACCATCATCTGCAGGACCTCACATCCACCTTCATAGGACCCCATGGGGGGAGGAAGGAGACCCCCAACAGCCATCACAGGGGTCCACAGCTGCAAGGTTTGCATCAATCTCAGCATAATGCATTAAAAACTAGGCTGTACATGTGTAGCATGTGTCTGCATGGGGGCAACTATAGGCTCCTTCAGCTGGTGAGACTGATCATCTACTGCAAAACCTGACATCTACATCCATAGGACCCAATGGGAGGGGGGGGGGGCTTCCTGAGACCCCCAGCAGCAATCACAGGAATCCACAGCTGCAAGGTTTGCATCGATCTAAGCATAATGCATTAAAAATCAGGCTGTACATGTGTAGCATGTGTCTGCTGGGGGCAGCTATAGGCTGCTTTAGGTGATGAGTCTGCTTATCTGCTGCAAAACCTGCCATTCACCGCCATAGGATCCTTTGGGGGGGCTTCTTGAGACCCCCAGCAGCAATCACAGGGATCCATAAGTGCAAGGTTTGCATCGATCTCAGCATAATGCATTAAAAAGCAGGCTGTACATGTGTAGCATGTGTCTGCTGGGGGCAGCTATAGGCTGCTTTAGGCGATTAGACTGCTTATCTGCTACAAAACCTGCCATTCACCTCCATAGGATCCTATGGGGTGGGGGGTGGGGGCTTCCTGAGACCCCCAGCAGCAATCACAGGGATCCATAGCTGCAAGGTTTGCATCGATCTCAGCATGATGCAATAAAAACCAGGATGTACATGTGTAGCATGTGTCTGCTGGGGGACATCTATAGGCTCCTTCAGCTGATGAGACTGATCAAAACCTGACATCTACACCCATAGTACCCAATGGGGGGCTTGCAGAGACCCCCAGCAGCCCTTCCAGAGACCCACAGCTGCAAGGTTTGCATCAGTCTCAGCATAATGCATTCAAAACCAGGCTGTACATGTGTAGCATGTGTCTGCTGGGGGCAGCTATAGGCTGCTTTAGGCGGTGAGACTGGGCATCTGCTGCAAAACCTGCCATTCACCTCCATATGATCCTATGGGGGGCTTCCAGAGACCCTCAGCAGCCCTCCCATTAATCTCAGCATTATACATTAAAACCCAGGCTGTACATGTGTAGCATGTGTCTGCTGTGCCAGTGGGGGGCAGCTAGAGGCTCCTTCAGCTGATGAGACTGGTGGTCATCAGCTGGAAGAAGACCTGCCATCCACCTCCATAGGACCCTGTGGGGGTAGAAACCTTCCAGAGACCCCCAGCAGTCCTCCCAGGGATCCACAGCTGCAAGGTTTTCTACAAATCTCAGCAATATGCATTAAAAACCAGGCGGTACATGTGAAGCATGTGTCTTCTGGGGGACATCTATAGGCTGGTTTAATGCATTGAGGGCTCTATGTGCATTTTTCCTAACACACAGGCATCATAGAATCCTATGGAGTCATCTTCCACCTCCATAGGACCTCATGGCTGGAGAAACCTTCCAGAGACCCCCAGCAGCCCCTCCCAGGGATCCATAGCTTCAATGCTTGCATCAATCTCTGGATTATGAATTAAAAACCAGGCTGTACATGTGTAGCATGTGTCTGCTGGGGGGCATCTATAGGCTCCTTCAGCTGGTGAGACTGATCATCTGCTGCAAAACCTGACATCTACATCCATAGAACCCAATGAGGGGGCTTCCAGAGACCCCCGGCAGCCCTTCCAGGGACCTGCAGCTGCAAGGATTGCGTCAGTCTCAGCATAATGCATTCAAAACCAGTCTGTACATGTGAAGCATGTGTCTGCTGGGGGACATCTACAGGGACCATCAATGCAATAAGGGATCTATGTACATTTCAACTAACACACATCACATTAATTGTAGGACCCTATGGGGAGAGAATCCTTCCAGACCCCCCCCCCCCCCCCCCCCAGGGATCTACAGCTGCAGGGTTTGCATCAATCTCTGGATAATGAATTAAAAACCAGGCTGTACATGTGTAGCATGTGTCTGCTGTGGCCTGTGGGGGGCAGCTAGGGGCTCCTTCAGCTGATGAGACTGGTGGTCATCAGCTGCCAGACCTGCCATCCACATCTATAGGACCCTGTGGGGTCAACATCCACCTCCATAGGACCCTGAGGGGGGGGGGGGGTAGAAACCTTCCAGAGACCCCCAGCAGTCCTTCCAGGGATCCACAGCTGCTAGGTTTGCATCAGTCTCAGCAATATGCATTAAAAACCAGTCTGTACATGTGAAGCATGTGTCTGCTTTGGGACATCTATAGGCTGCTTTAATGCAATGAGGGCTCTATGTGTATTTTTCCTAACACACAGCTATCATAGAATCCTATGGAGTCATCATCCACCTCCATAGGACCCCATGGTGGGAGAAACCTTCCAGAGACCCCCAGCAGCCCCTCCCAGGGATCCATAGCTTCAATGCTTGCATCAATCTCTGGATTATGAATTAAAAACCAGTCTGTACATGTGAAGCATGTGTCA
The DNA here is from genome assembly GCF_042186555.1 of Aquarana catesbeiana. Classification (NCBI taxonomy): domain Eukaryota; kingdom Metazoa; phylum Chordata; class Amphibia; order Anura; family Ranidae; genus Aquarana; species Aquarana catesbeiana. Next base: position 319,837,988 of record NC_133332.1, on the reverse strand, counting down.
GCTGGGGGGAATCTACAGGGACCATCAATACCATGAGGGATCTATGAGGATTCCCAGGAACAAGCCCTCCACACGTTCTTCATTCCATGGTGACCTCCGATCTTCTCTGGAGCTTCTATTGGATTATTAAGGAGCAACTTTGTAACAAAAAAAGTGTAACAAAAATAAATGTAGCAGATAATTGTAGCAACTATTCATCTCTTTAGTTGTTTGAGAATTTTTAGCATATCCTGGAATGAAATGGGAAAGTATTGTAGATGACCTCAGATGTGGTGGCTGCGTTCATTTTCACTCTTTTTTCCTCTTTATTTTCTCTTGGTGACCCCGCAGATAACACCCTTCTTGTCCTATAGGGTGACAGCCAGACTTTTGTCACTCTAATACAGGAGGGGTGTTATTGGTCAGAGTGGGGGCGCTCTAATACAGGAGGTGTGTTATTGGTCAGAGTGGGGGCGCTCTAATACAGGAGGGGTGTTACTGGGCAGAGTGGGGGCACTCTAATACAGGAGGTGTGTTACTGGTCAGAGTGGGGGCGCTCTAATACAGGAGGTGTGTTACTGGTCAGAGTGGGGGCGCTCTAATACAGGAGGGGTGTTACTGGTCAGAGTGGGGGCGCTCTAATACAGGAGGGGTGTTACTGGTCAGAGTGGGGGCGCTCTAATACAGGAGGTGTGTTACTGGTCAGAGTGGGGGCGCTCTAATACAGGAGGTGTGTTACTGGTCAGAGTGGGGGCGCTCTAATACAGGAAGGGTGTTACTGGTCAGAGTGGGGGCGCTCTAATACAGGAGGGGTGTTACTGGTCAGAGTGGGGGCGCTCTAATACAGGAGGTGTGTTACTGGTCAGAGTGGGGGCGCTCTAATACAGGAGGGGGTGTTACTGGTCAGAGTGGTGGGTGCTCTAATACAGGAGGGGTGTTACTGGTCAGAGTGGGGGCGCTCTAATACAGGAGGTGTTTTACTGGTCAGAGTGGGGGCGCTCTAATACAGGAGGGGTGTTACTGGGCAGAGTGGGGGGTGCTCTAATACAGGAGGGGTGTTACTGGGCAGAGTGGGGGCGCTCTAATACAGGAGGGGTGTTACTGGGCAGAGTGGGGGCGCTCTAATACAGGAGGGGTGTTACTGGTCAGAGTGGGGGCGCTCTAATACAGGAGGGGTGTTACTGGTCAGAGTGGGGGCGCTCTAATACAGGAGGGGTGTTACTGGTCAGAGTGGGGGCGCTCTAATACAGGAGGTGTGTTACTGGTCAGAGTGGGGGCGCTCTAATACAGGAGGGGTGTTACTGGTCAGAGTGGTGGGTGCTCTAATACAGGAGGGGTGTTACTGGGCAGAGTGGGGGCGCTCTAATACAGGAGGGGTGTTACTGGGCAGAGTGGGGGCGCTCTAATACAGGAGGGGTGTTACTGGTCAGAGTGGGGGCGCTCTAATACAGGAGGGGTGTTACTGGTCAGAGTGGGGGCGCTCTAATACAGGAGGGGTGTTACTGGTCAGAGTGGGGGCGCTCTAATACAGGAGGTGTTTTACTGGTCAGAGTGGGGGCGCTCTAATACAGGAGGTGTTTTACTGGTCAGAGTGGGGGCGCTCTAATACAGGAGGGGTGTTACTGGTCAGAGTGGGGGTGCTCTAATACAGGAGGGGTATTACTGGGCAGAGTGGGGGCGCTCTAATACAGGAGGGGTATTACTGGGCAGAGTGGGGGCGCTCTAATACAGGAGGGGTGTTACTGGGCAGAGTGGGGGTGCTCTAATACAGGAGGGGTATTACTGGGCAGAGTGGGGGCGCTCTAATACAGGAGGGGTGTTACTGGGCAGAGTGGGGGCGCTCTAATACAGGAGGGGTGTTACTGGTCAGAGTGGGGGTGCTCTAATACAGGAGGGGTATTACTGGGCAGAGTGGGGGCGCTCTAATACAGGAGGGGTGTTACTGGGCAGAGTGGGAGCGCTCTAATACAGGAGGTGTGTTACTGGTCAGAGTGGGGCGCTCCAATACAGGAGGGGTGTTACTGGTCAGAGTGGGGGCGCTCTAATACACAAGGGGTGTTACTGGGCAGAGTGGGGGGCTCTCTAATACAGGAGGTATATTACTGGGCAGAGTGGGGGCGCTTTAATACAGGAGGTGTATTACTGAGCAGAGTGGGGGCGCTCTAATACGGGAGGGGTGTTACTGAGCAGAGTGGGGGCGCTCTAATACAGGAGGGGCATTACTGGGCGGAGTGGGGGCGCTCTAATACAGGAGGGGTGTTACTGAGCAGAGTGGGGGCGCTCTAATACAGGAGGGGTGTTACTGGTCAGAGTGGGGGCGCTCTAATACAGGAGGTGTGTTACTGGTCAGAGTGGGGGAGCTCTAATACAGGAGGGGTGTTACTGGGCAGAGTGGGGGCGCTCTAATACAGGAGGGGTGTTACTGGGCAGAGTGGGGGCGCTCTAATACAGGAGGGGTGTTACTGGGCAGAGTGGGGGGCGCTCTAATACAGGAGGGGTGTTACTGGGCGGAGTGGGGGCGCTCTAATACAGGAGGGGTGTTACTGAGCAGAGTGGGGGCGCTGTAATACAGGAGGGGTGTTACTGAGCAGAGTGGGGGCGCTCTAATACAAGAGGTATATTACTGGTCAGAGTGGGGGCGCTCTAATACAGGAGGTGTGTTACTGGGCAGAGTGGGGGTGCTCTAATACAGGAGGGGTGTTACTGGGCAGAGTGGGGGCGCTCTAATACAAGAGGTATATTACTGGTCAGAGTGGGGGCGCTCTAATACATGAGGGGTGTTACTGGTCAGAGTGGGGTGCTCTAATACACGAGGTGTGTTACTGGTCAGAGTGGGGGTGCTCTAATACAGGAGGGGTGTTACTGGGCAGAGTGGGGGCGCTCTAATACAGGAGCGGTGTTACTGGGCAGAGTGGGGGCGCTCTAATACAGGAGGGGCATTACTGGGCGGAGTGGGGGCGCTCTAATAGAGGAGATGTGTTACTGAGCAGAGTGGGGGCGCTCTAATACAGGAGGGGTGTTACTGGGCAGAGTGGGGGCGCTCTAATACAGGAGGGGTGTTACTGGGCAGAGTGGGGGCGCTCTAATACAGGAGCGGTGTTACTGGGCAGAGTGGGGGCGCTCTAATACAGGAGGGGCATTACTGGGCGGAGTGGGGGCGCTCTAATAGAGGAGATGTGTTACTGAGCAGAGTGGGGGCGCTCTAATACAGGAGGGGTGTTACTGGGCAGAGTGGGGGCGCTCTAGCGGGTGGATAACACAAGGACATAGTGAATCTGGCCACTCTATAGCTCCAAATGCTGCAAAAAGCCAATTGCTCGGTGGACGAGCTACAAACCGCGTGGCATTTCTGTGACAAGGACCTTTTTCATTGACTGCAATTATTTTTTTCCAGTAACAAAAAGGCAAAGAAGACCCAATCTGTATGAGTTACAAATCGCTGCTACGGCGCAACGCGGGCCGCGGACTGACCTCTGCGCCGCGGACAAGCCATGTAGATTGTGCGCGGAGCAGAATTCGGATAATCAGCCTGATCTGCCCTGCGGAGAATTGACCGAAGCCTGGCTAATATGTCAGTAAAAATTGACTGGGTCAACTGATATGGAGCAGTCTGGTCTTCATCAGATGGGATGTTAGCACCCCCCCCCTTTTATGACATCTGACGAAGACCAGGTTGCTTCATACCAGTTAAATCGGTCAAACTGACTGACATAAGAAGTATCAATGACATGGAAATCTATGGACGGATGCTAGTAGGACCAGTAAAGGATGGACAGACGATGGAGAGATGGTGGAAAGATAGTTTGACAAAGAATGAAAAGATGGGCAGATATAGGAGAGATCTGGTTGGGGTTTCCCTCCCCTAGATATAATAATTTTTAGAAGGGGTTTCCTGAGAACTGAACATTGATTCCAGGGTTCCTTTGGGGTGCAAAGGTTGACAAAGTCTGGTAAAGACTAACAATCCTCTAAATTGTTGGATAGGAAGACCAGAAGAGTTTTGGATTGATCAAGGATGAAGAGATAGTGGAGATATGGACGGATGCTAGAGAGTAGTAGGAAAGCATGGAAAGACAATAGAGTGATGGACTGAGGTATGATGGAAAGATAGTTTGGTTAAAGGATGAAAAGATGGACACATAAAGGACGGAATGGGTTAGCGTTTTTCCTCCCCTAGATATAATAGTTTTTATAAGGGGTTTCCTGAGAATTGAACATTATTCCCAAGGTTCTTCCAGGTTCCTCCAACCTTCTCAACCTTCTCAGGTTGGGAAGGCTGGTATAATAAAGTAAAACCAGTTTTCATATGATACAAATATGAAAATCTGGGTAGGGGAAAATGGATGGACAAGGAGATTTACAGATAAGGGATGGAGGGATGATGGGTAGAAGGGCAATAAAGAATGAAGAGGTGGGTGGATTAAGGATGAAGATATGGTGGAGATACGAATGGACGAGATGATGAAGAAATGGAATGAGATAGGATGGGAAGATAATTAGATAAATAATGGAAAGATGAACAGATAAAGGAGGTATCTAGTTAGGGCTCCCCTACCCTAGATATATCATTTTTAGAAGGGGATTTCCTGAGAACTGAACATTGATACCAGGATTCCTCTGGGTCAAAACGGTTAGGAAAGCCCTGTATAGTAAGACCAGATGGGTTTTGGATGGATCAAGGATGGAGAGATGGTGGAGATATAGATGAATGCTAGTAGGACCAGTAAAGGATGGACAGATGATGGAGAGATTGACTGAGGTATGACAGAAAGATAGTTGGATAAAGGATGAAACAATGGACAGATAAGGGAAAGATCTGGTTGGGGTTTCCCTCCCCTAGATATAATAATTTTTAGAAGGGGTTTCCTGAGAACTGAACATTGATTCCAGGGTTCCTTTGGGGTGCAAAGGTTGACAAAGTCTGGTAAAGACTAACAACCTTCTAAATTCTTGGATAGGAAGAAGAGTTTTGGATTGATCAAGGATGAAGAGATAGTGGAGATATGGACGGATGCTAGAGAGTAGTAGGAAAGCATGGAAAGACAATAGAGTGATGGACTGAGGTATGATGGAAAGATAGATTGGTTAAAGGATGGAAAGATGGACAGATAAAGGACGGAATAGGTTAGCGTTTTTCCTCCCCTAGATATAATAGTTTTTATAAGGGGTTTCCTGAGAATTGAACATTATTCCCAAGGTTCTTCCAGGTTCCTCCAACCTTCTCAACCTTCTCAGGTTGGGAAGGCTGGTATAATAAAGTAAAACCAGTTTTCATATGATACAAATATGAAAATCTGGGTAGGGGAAAATGGATGGACAAGGAGATTTACAGATAAGGGATGGAGGGATGATGGGTAGATGGGCAATAAAGGATGAAGAGGTGGGTGGATTAAGGATGAAGATATGGTGGAGATACGAATGGACCAGATGATGAAGAAATGGAATGAGATATGATGGGAAGATGGTTAGATAAATAATGGAAAGATGAACAGATAAAGGAGGTATCTAGTTAGGGCTCCCCTACCCTAGATATATCATTTTTAGAAGGGGGTTTCCTGAGAACTGAACATTGATACCAGGATTCCTCTGGGTCAAAACGGTTAGGAAAGCCCTGTATAGTAAGACCAGATGGGTTTTGGATGGATCAAGGATGGAGAGATGGTGGAGATATAGATGAATGCTAGTAGGACCAGTAAAGGATGGACAGATGATGGAGAGATTGACTGAGGTATGACAGAAAGATAGTTGGATAAAGGATGAAACAATGGACAGATAAGGGAAAGATCTGGTTGGGGTTTCCCTCCCATAGATATAACAATTTTTAGAAGGTGTTTCCTGAGAACTGAACATTGATTCCAGGGTTCCTCTAGGGTACAAAGGTTGACAAAGTCTGGTAAAGACTGATAAAGTCTATAAAGTCTGGTATACCAGAGTTTTGGATGGATCAAGGATGAAGAGATAGTGGAGATAGAGATGGATGCTATAGAGTAGTAGGACCAGCAAAGGATGGACAGACAATGGAGAGATGGGCTGAGATATGATGGAAAAATGGTTGGTTAAAGGATGGAAAGATGGACAGATAAAGAATGGAATAGGTTATGGTTCCCCTCTCCTAGATATAATAATTTTTAGAAGGTGTTTCCTGAAAACTAAACATTGATTTCAGGGTTTCTCTGGGGTACAAAGGTTGATAAAGTCTGGTAAAGACTGAAAAGTCTATAAAGTCTGGCAAAGAAAGACCCAGTGACGGCCCGTCCATATGGGGCGCAGGGGTGCCCCCCCCTAATCCATGCGCCCGGCCCCTAATCTACAGGGCGCCAGACACATGAATGCCAACAGGGTTTTTTTTTAAGCATGCGATTAGAGCCTGAGGCCCTAATTGGATTAAAAAAAGGGTGGGCTCTGGGCACAGAGTTGTGAGACAATAGCGACTTAATACTCGCTTTTGTTTTCCTGATTCTCCTCCCAGCCAATCAGGAAGTGGGGGGTCTTAGGACTCCTGGCCAATGGGGTCTCAGGACCCACTTCCTGTTCAGGGGGAGAAGCAACGGCCCCGGAGCAAGATCCTTGTCATCTGTCTCCTAAAGTAAGGAGGCTTCAATCCTGTCTGTCTCCCGCGGGGGGGGGGGGGGGGGGGGGGGGGTGGTCTAATCACGGCCATGTTGTCCATCTCCTGTGGGTGGAGTGGGAGGTATTGGCGTTGATTTGCTACTCCCCCCCCCCCCCAAAATATTGATCACCAGCCGCCACTGGGAAGACCAGAGGAGTTTTGGATGGATCAAGGATGAAGAGATGGTGGAGATATGGACAGATGCTAGTAGGACCAGTAAAGGATGGACAGATGATGGAGAGATGGTGGAAAGATAGTTGGACAAAGAATGAAAAGATGGACAGATAAAGGAGAAATTGGGTTAGGGTTCCCCTCCCCTAGATATAATAATTTTTAGAAGGGGTTTCCTGAGAAATGAACATTGATTCCAGGGTTCCTCTGGGGTACAAAGGTTGACAAAGTCTGGTAAAGACTAATAACCCTCTAAATTCTTGGATAGGAAGACCAGAGGAGTTTTGGATGGATCAAGGATGAAGAGATAGTGGAGATATGGACGGATAAAGCAGAAATTGGGTTAGGGTTCCCCTCCCCTAGATACCCTCTAAATTCTTGGATAGGAAGACCAGAGGAGTTTTGGATGGATCAAGGATGAAGAGATAGTGGAGATATGGACGGATAAAGGAGAAATGGGGTTAGGGTTCCCCTCCCCTAGATATAATAATTTTTAGAAGGGGTTTCCTGAGACAACACTGAAGAAATGGCTGCACTCCAAGATCCATCAAAATTTGTATTTAATGAACAAACATCCCAACACTTGTAACACTTGGGATGTTCGTTCATTAAATACGAATTTTGATGGATCTTGGAGTGCAGCCATTTCTTCAGTGTTGATCGTATGCGGAGGCGAGCCGAGGCGGGCACCCGTGATATCATTAGGCTTCCTGTCTCACCTGGAGAAACAAGTTATTTTGTTTGGGTTTCCTGAGAACTGAGCGATTTTTTCCAGGGTTCCTCTAGGGTACAAAGGTTGATAAAGTCTGGTAAAGACTGATAACGTCTATAAGGTCTGGTATAGGAAGACCAGAAGAGATTTTTTTCATCCAATCTACATTGCAGGGATGGAGCTGTCCAGGAGGAAGGTGCTGAATTCTGTTCCTTCCCTCCAGCCTCTGTCTTCCTAGTCATGGACTTCCACTTTCTCAGAAAGCCAGCTGATCAGACAGGTAGAGCGGAAAGCGGGAAATCCCTGGAGTTTGATAATTAAAGAGCATTTCTTAGAACTGACAGACCTAGGAAACAGCCGAGCTTGGCTTGATTAGACTGGGATTGTGAGATGAGAGGTACAATTAACATAAAGCAGAGTTTCCTGTTTACAAACCTGGAGCTCCCTGATTAGCTTTGCATCCCGGTAATGGAAGGCGAGTGACTAAGTGTGGCCGCCACCAGAACCCCCATCTTCTAACAGTCCAATATTCCACTGGCCATGTCAGGATCTTCATCATGGGGGCCTGCTGTGCCCAGAACAACAACCCCTCTACCAGAGCCAACCTTTCCACAATATATGATCTTATTTTACAGGTTCTGGCCTGGTTTATAGCGTGTAAATAATCAAATATTAAATAATATGACAAATGAAGGAATACAAATAAACACATAAATGGTTTCTATTATCAAAGGAAGAATATAATACATTTTTTAAAATTTAAATCTGCACTCTGGGATCAGTGAATATTGTCTAAATCCATGGCCTGGGTCATGCCGCTTCTTCCCGAATCTCGTGAGCTTTGTGCATTTCTTCCAGATCTGTGCAGTCATCCAGTGTGAGACTTCCTGTAATAAAGACCGCCCACTGCTGCCCTCTCTCCTTGTGCAGAGTGACTGGTCTTGTCTCCGTCCCTCTTGTAGTTTTTGGTAGTGGGTGGAGCCTGCGGAGTCCCTCCTCTACTCCCTCTTCTTGTGCAGGGGGACTGGTCTTGTCTCCGCCCCCTCCTGTAGTTTTCAGTAGTGGGTGGAGCCTGCGGAGTCCCTCCTCTACTCCCTCTTCTTGTGCAGAGTGACTGATCTTGTCTCCGCCCCCTCCTGTAGTTTTCTGTAGTGGGTGGAGCCTGCTGAGTCCCTCTTCTACTCTCTTTGTGCAGGGTGACTGGTCTTGTCTCCGCCCCCTCCTGTAGTTTTTTGTAGTGGGTGGAGTCTGCTGAGTCCCTCCTCTACTCTCTCTTCTTGTGCAGGATGACTGGTCTTGTCTCCGCCCCATCCTGTAGTTTTTTGTAGTGGGTGGAGCCTGCTGAGTCCCTCCTCTACTCTCTCTTCTTGTGCAGGATGACTGATCTTGTCTCCGCCCCCTCCTGTAGTTTTTTGTAGTGGGTGGAGCCTGCTGAGTCCCTCCTCTACTCTCTCTTCTTGTGCAGGATGACTGGTCTTGTCTCCGCCCCCTCCTGTAGTTTTTTGTAGTGGGTGGAGCCTGCTGAGTCCCTCCTCTACTCTCTTTGTGCAGGATGACTGGTCTTGTCTCCGCCCCCTCCTGTAGTTTTCTGTAGTGGGTGGAGCCTACTGAGTCCCTCCTCTATTCTCTCTCCTTGTGCAGGGGGACTGGTCTTGTCTCCGCCCCCTCCTGTAGTTTTCTGTAGTGGGTGGAGCCTGCTGAGTCCCTCCTCTATTCTCTCTCCTTGTGCAGGGGGACTGGTCTTGTCTCCGCCCCCTCCTGTAGTTTTCTGTAGTGGGTGGAGCCTGCTGAGTCCCTCCTCTACTCTCTCTCCTTGTGCAGGGTGACTGATCTTGTCTCCGCCCCCTCCTGTAGTTCTCTGTAGTGGGTGGAGCCTGCTGAGTCCCTCCTCTACTTTCTCTTCTTGTGCAGGGTGACTGGTCTTGTCTCCGCCCCCTCCTGTAGTTCTCTGTAGTGGGTGGAGCCTGCTGAGTCCCTCCTCTACTTTCTCTTCTTGAGCAGGGTGACTGATCTTGTCTCCGCCCCCTCTTGTAGTTTTTGGTAGTGGGTGGAGCCTGCTGAGTCCCTCCTCTACTCTCTCTTCTTGTGCAGGATGACTGGTTTTGTCCCCGCCCCCACCTGTATTTTTCTGTAGTGGGTGGAGCCTGCTAAGTCCCTCCTCTACGCTCTCTTCTTGTGCAGGGTGACTGGTCTTGTCTCCGCCCCCTCCAGTAGTTTTCTGCAACCTGCAGTAGGTGTAGAAGAATTTATTTTGGGTTGTTTATTGGTCGTGGTTCATGGTAATAGAAAAAAAATATACAGCTAAAGTTTCAAAAACGATTTTTTTCTTCATAATTTTGGGCCAGTTGTCCTTTAATAATTGTCACGCCCCACTTTCATGCAATTTTTCTGGGCTGTATGGAACTTCATTAGGTTGTTATTATTTTTCAGTACACTGACATCTAGTGGCAGTTTTGGGTCTCTACAACCTGTTTACCAATTTTGGTTTCTTGCTCTGTCTTCCCCTCCTGTTTAGTGCTAGATGGTTTAGTCCTAGCCACTGCAGGCTGCTCATAAGGGGTGCAGGGGCGCCGCCCCCCTAATCCAATGTGCCCGGCCCCTAAACTCCATGCAGGGCACCGGACCCATGGATTTCAATGTTTTTTGATTAGAGCCTGAGGCTCTAACTGGCTTCAAAAAGAGCGGGCACGGGGGGCAAAGCACTGCCCCCTGAGCCCACCCACATGCGTGACATTAGCAAATTAATATTTGCTAATGTCTTTCTGCTTCTCCTCCCAGGCCAAGAGGAAGTGGGTCCTGAGACCCGATTGGATGGAAGTCCTAAGACCCGATTGGCCGGAAGTCCTAAGACCTGATTGGCCAAGAGTCTTAAGACCCAATTGGCCAGGAGGAAAAGTGACCGCCGGGATTTAGGAGGAGATGCGGGGGGGGGGGGAGCCACCGAAGCTGCAACCTGGATGGGGTAAGTGCGGGGCTGGCGGGCGGTCAGGCGATCGATTGAGCAACGGTTGGCAGTTTTGTTTGCCACCCCCCCCAACAAAAAATTGAGTGCCAGCCGCCACTGGTCCTAGCCAGACCCTCCCCACTTCATGTTCCCGCACTCAGTGTTCGTTCTTTCGCAGAGACGGGGCTTAGGAAAGTTGTTGTCTTCTTAAACTTCAAAAGACTGAACTAAAAATTCCCTGGGCTGCAATTAGCCGAAGTAAAATTGTGTTGGATTCAACTTCTGTGTCTTATTGAAGAGTAAGGCTGCCTGTGGATGGTGCCAAGTCAGCAGGTGGCCATACTGAGTGTCCAGACAGACTGGGTCAGGAAGTGCAGCCAGCGGACAAGATGGTCCCTCTGGGTGGACCTCTGTGCATCTTCACGGGCTGATCCACATTCCTTCTCGTGAATGTAGCGATTGGGCACATGCCAATGCGCATACCTGCGCTCATACCCATCGGCATGCTCACATGCACTCATGACAGATGGTGGCACCAAATGGGCTATTTAAACGGAGCTAGTGCTCGGGTCCAATGCCGCTTTGTCTTCAGCCTTCCGTGTGACCCGAGACCCTGTGTTTCTGTATCCTGACCAGTGGCGGCCGGGGCTCAAAATTTTGGGGGGGCGCAAACAAACTGAAAAAAAAAAACATCAATTGCAGTCACTGTGCCCATCAAACGCAGCTACTGTGCCCATCAAACGCAGCTACTGTAGCCATCAAACGCAGCTACTGTAGCCATCAAACGCAGCTACTGTGCCCATCAAGCGCAGCTACTGTACCCATCAATTGCTGCCAGTGTGCCCATCAAATGCAGCCACTCTGCCCATCAAACGCAACCATTGTGCCCAAGCGCAGCCACTGTGCCCATCAAGCGTAGATATTGTACCCATCAAATGCTGCCACTGTGCCATCAAACGCGGCTACTCTACGCATCAATTGCTGCCAGTGGGCCCATCAATTGCTGCCAGTGTGCCCATCAATTTCCACTACTGTGCCCCATCAAATGCTGCCAGTGTGCCCATCAATAGCTGCTACTGTGCCCCATCAAATGCTGCCAGTGTGCCCATCAATTGCCGCTACTGTGCCCCATCAAATGCTGCCAGTGTGCCCATCAATAGCCGCTACTGCGCCCCATCAAATGCTGCCATTGTGCCCATCAATAGCCGCTACTGTGCCCCATCAAATGCTGCCAGCATGCCCATCGATAGCCGCTACTGTGCCTCATCAAATGCTGCCAGTGTGCCCATCAATAGACGCTACTGTGCCCCATTAAATGCTGCCATTGTGCCCATCTATAGCCGCTACTGTGCCCCATCAAATGCTGCCAGCGTGCCCATCGATAGCCGCTACTGTGCCCCATCAAATGCTGCCAGTGTGCCCATCAATAGCCGCTGCTAACACACAGCTGAGTGAACAGCGAACGCACAGCGTTATGCCCGCTATTCACCTTTTTGGGCGCCTATTAGAGCCTACGGCTCTAATCGGGTGCTTCCAAAAAACACCCCCGCCACTGTAATTCAGGTGCCCGGCGCCCGAAAAGGGGCTGGACACCTGAATAGGGGGTGTCAGCGGGGACCATAGATAGATTCATGCAGTGCATGAATCTATCTATGGTAATAGAGCGGTGCCAGGAGAGAGGGGGCGGGGCTCCTGCACCCTTTATGGACGCACCGACACTGATCCTGACTCGGCTAGTCCTGATTACTCCGTGAACTCTGCCTGCACTGACCTCGGCTTGTTTTCTGACCACCGCTTCTGATCAGCTCCTGACCCGGCTTGTATCTTGACCACGCTCTTGCCTGTACCTCTGTACCTGACCTGTCCTGCCAGTGTATGACCCGGCCTTCCTGCTATTCCTCCCGCTGACACCGGTACCTGCCTACCATCCAGCTGTGCCTGCTTGTCTGCTGCCAGCATATGCGTCACCTGCCTGCTGTCGCCAGTAACAGTCCGCTTCAGTATGCTGCCCACCAGCTGCCATCCAGCTTACCTGCTTCACTGAAGACCACTGATGACTATCCCTGCCTGGCGTGAACACCTGCTGTGCTGCTAGCAAGACCTACAGGCACTCGTGCCACTCTGCACTCCTGCACCTTCTATTTACACCATCAGGGGCCCGAGTCAGAGGTGTAAGAGAGGCCTTCCTCATCATACCAGGCTCTGCTACCAGGTACATGATAGACTGGGTCTGTCAGGAAGGCACTAGCTTCAGTACAGCTGATGCCTCTAGACATCTACAAGTGCACAGGCGCAGATGTGCGGGTGCCCATCACCCAGAGCGTAACCTGAGCAAATGCGCATGCGCTTGTGCGCTCCCGCGTGCGCCCGCCACTAATGTTGGCGCCAATGGTACTATTTAAACCGCAGCAGTGCTGTCTGATCTGCAGCTATTACCTGTGTTCATAGCAAGGTAGCCCCGAATCTTCCACTAAGGGAGACACGGGTATGTGGGGGGTGTTTGTTGTGTGCCTAACAAAATAGTACACGAAAGGGAAATGTATTTAAAGACAACAATATTTATTACACACAATTAAAATCTAAGTATACAATCTAAAATCATGTAACCAATGCTGCCAAGTTGGTTATACAACCAATCAGAGCCAAAGGCGATGGTAGGATCGACGCGTTTCACTGAAATTGGACTTCTTCAGGATCCACTTGGTGTTCACAACATATTGACCCAAAATGACGGATAAAGCGGGAGGTTGATGGAAAGACTACCCCACAGTATTATGCCAACAAAACCATATCAAGAAAGATGATAATCCTCCTTATGCAGAAGGATAACCAGATTTGAACCCCATAGGCCAGGGTGATGGGGGGAGGGGGGGAGAGATGATAACCAAGACCTTGAGTAGGAAACCCACCAGCCATCCACATGGATCCCCATTATTACATTGCAGGCTGAACTTGTAAATATTGGCTGTACACAGGGATGGTGTTTTCTGTGATCCATGTGGATAGCTGGCAGGTTTCCTACTCAAGATCTTGGTTATCATTCCCCCCCCTCCCCAATTATCCTGGCCTATGGGGTTCAAATCAGGCTATCCTTCTGTATGAGGAGGATTATCATCTTTCTCAATATCATTTTGCGCTGGCTCCGTCTCCGCCCCCACCTCCACCTCTGACCAATGCTATTACTGGTCACTGGTTGCTAGAGCCGCCTAGCGTCTAGCAACCAGTGACATCATGGGTGCGACTCCCCGCCCTGCAGAGGGAGCCTGGAAGCCCCAGCATTCAAAGTGCAGGAGGATTTTACTTTCTCCTCCTCCACGCAAAGTGCGCTCTATGGTCCTCCCATCTCCTCTCCAATACGAGGTAAGAAGAGAGCTGTCTGTGTGAAGCCTGAAAGGTGAGGCCCGGCGCAGGCCGGCTTTAGACATTGTCATCATGTGCAGTCTGCAGAGACCCATACAAAGAGGAGGGGTTCATGCTGGGACTTGTAGTCCTGCACTTTTGAGTGATGTTACCCCCAAAAGTCAAGGACTACAAAACCCAGCATGAACCCAGGGGATCTAGGGGGTTACATTCTTAGATCTTAGAGGTTCATGCTGGGACTTGTAGTCCTTTAGTTTTGGAGGGAGTCACATCCTTAGATCTAAGGGGTTCATGCTGGAACTTGTAGTCCCCCCCAAAAATGAAGGCAAATTTACATGGGGGGGGGCACCTGATTTCAATCCTGCCTAGGGCAGCACAAAACCAAAATACATCACGGATCCTGACCATTCCCTGCCTGCCGTCTATGCCCTTTATCTGACCGTCTGTTGCTGATCTGGCTTACTTTGACCTTGCTTGGACACTTCCTGCTCTGACCTTGGCCTGTCCCTGGATTTGCTCTGTCTCCTTTTCATCTGCCTGAATCTACGTTGCTGACCCCTGCTTGTATCCTGACCATTCCCTGCCTGCCGTCTATGCCTGCATCTGACCGTCTGTTGCTGACCTGGCTTACTTTGACCTTGCTTGGACACTTCCTGCCCTGACCTTGGCCTGTCCCTGGATTTGCTCTGTCTCCTGTTCATCTGCCTGAATCTATGTTACTGACCCCTGTTTCTATCCTGACCATTCCCTGCCTGTTGTCTATGCCTGTATCTGACCGTCTGTTGCTGACCTGGCTTACTTTGACCTTGCTTGAACACTTCCTGCCCTGACCTTGGCCTGTCCCTGGATTTGCTCTGTCTCCTGTTCATCTGCCTGAATCTTCTACGTTACTGACCCCTGCTTGTATCCTGACCATTCCCTGCCTGCCGTCTATGCCTGTATCTGACCGTCTGTTGCTGACCTGGCTTACTTTTGACCTTGCTTGAACACTTCCTGCCCTGACCTTGGCCTGTCCCTGGATTTGCTCTGTCTCCTGTTCATCTGCCTGAATCTACGTTACTGACCCCTGCTTGTATCCTGACCATTCCCTGCCAGTTGTCTATGCCTGTATCTGACCCTCTGTTGCTGACCTGGCTTACTTTGATCTTGCTTGAACACTTCCTGCCCTGACCTTGGTCTGTCCCTAGATTTGCTCTGTCTCCTGTTCATATGCCTGAATCTTCTATGTTACTGACCCCTGCTTGTATCCTGACCATTCCTTGCCTGCCTGTATCTGACCGTCTGTTGCTGACCTGGGTTGTCTGACCTTGCATCAATTGATTCTCCATTTCTACTCTGCACTCTGCATGCTAACTGGTCTCTGCTGGTTCTTTACCTGCTAAGCATTACCTATCCTGCCACACAAGCCACCTGCCCATCAAGCATCTGTAGCCTGCTGTCTGCCCAGCCCTGGGTCTGCTGACTCTTCTGCCATCCAGCGATCTGACCCGTCTCTGAGGACGCACCTATTACCTGCTGCCGAGGCTGACGGAACATCTTACAGGCACTCATACCTCACCACGCTCTCGCAGCCACTGTCGCCACGTCGGTGTCCTCAGAGCCAGGGCAGTACGAGAGGCCACCCTCTACATGTCAGGCTCTGCCACAAGGGATCTATGGACATATGGGGCTCTATGGGCATATGGGGATCTATGGGTGTATGGGGATCTATGGGTGTATGGGGATCTATGGGCGTATGGGGAGGGATGGGTGTATGGGGATCTATGGACATATGGGGATCTATTGGCGTATGGGGATCTATGGGTGTATGGGGATCTATGGGCGTATGGGGAGGGATGGGTGTATGGGGATCTATGGGTATATGGGGATATATGGGCATATGGGGATCTATGGGCGTATGGGGAGGGATGAGCGGATAGGGATCTATGGACATATGGGGATCTATTGGCGTATGGGGATCTATGGGCGTATGGGGATCTATAGGCATATGGGGATCTCTGGGTGTATGGGGTTCTATGGGTGTTATGGGGATCTATGGGTGTATGGGGATCTATGGGCGTATGGAGATCTTTGGGCGTATGGGGCTCTATGGGCATATGGGGCTCTATGGGCATATGGGGATCTATGAGCGTATGGGGATCTATGGGCGTATGGAGATCTTTGGGCGTATGGGGCTCTATGGGCATATGGGGATCTATGGGCGTATGGGGCTCTATGGGCATATGGGGATCTATGGACATATGGGGCTCTATGGGCATATGGGGATCTATGGGTGTATGGGGATCTATGGGTGTATGGGGAGGGATGGGCGTATGGGGAGGGATGGGTGTATGGGGATCTATGGACATATGGGGATCTATTGGCGTATGGGGATCTATGGATGTATGGGGATCTATGGGCGTATGGGGAGGGATGGGTGTATGGGGATCTATGGGTATATGGGGATCTATGGGCGTATGGGGAGGGATGAGCGTATGGGGATCTATGGACATATGGGGATCTATTGGCGTATGGGGATCTATGGGTGTATGGGGATCTATGGGCGTATGGAGATCTATGGGCGTATGGGGATCTATAGGCATATGGGGATCTCTGGGTGTATGGGGTTCTATGGGTGTTATGGGGATCTATGGGTGTATGGGGATCTATGGGCGTATGGAGATCTTTGGGCGTATGGGGCTCTATGGGCATATGGGGCTCTATGGGCATATGGGGATCTATGAGCGTATGGGGATCTATGGGGTATGGAGATCTTTGGGCGTATGGGGCTCTATGGGCATATGGGGATCTATGGGCGTATGGGGCTCTATGGGCATATGAGGATCTATGGGCGTATGGGGCTCAATGGGCGTATGGAGATCTATGGGCGTATGGGGCTCTATGGGCATATGGGGATCTATGGGTGTATGAGGATCTATAGGTGTATGGGGATCTATGGGTGTATGGGGATCTATGGGCGTATGGGGATCTATGGGCGTATGAGGATCTATAGGTGTATGGGGATCTATGGGCATATGGGGAGGGATGGGTGTATGGGGATCTATGGGTGTATGGGGATCTATGGGCGTATGGGGATCTATGGGCGTATGAGGATCTATAGGTGTATGGGGATCTATGGACATATGGGGATCTATGGGTGTATGAGGATCTATAGGTGTATGGGGATCTATGGGCATATGGGGATCTATGGGTATATGGGGATCTATGGGCATATGGGGATCTATGGGCGTATGGGGAGGGATGAGCGTATGGGGATCTATGGACATATGGGGATCTATTGGCGTATGGGGATCTATTGGCGTATGGGGATCTATGGGTGTATGGGGATCTATGGGCGTATGGGGATCTATGGGCGTATGGGGATCTATAGGCATATGGAGATCTTTGGGCGTATGGGGCTCTATGGGCGTATGGGGATCTATGGGCGTATGGGGCTCTATGGGCATATGGGGATCTATGGGTGTATGGGGATCTATGGGTGTATGGGGATCGATCTATGGGCGTATGGGGAGGGATGGGTGTATGGGGATCTATGGGCATATGGGGATCTATGGGTGTATGGGGAGGGATGAGCGTATGGGGATCTATGGACATATGGGGATCTATTGGCGTATGGGGATCTATGGGTGTATGGGGATCTATGGGCGTATGGAGATCTTTGGGTGTATAGGGCTCTATGGGCATATGGGGATCTATGGGCGTATGGGGCTCTGTGGACATATGGGGATCTATGGGCGTATGGGGCTCTATGGGCATATGGGGATCTATGAGCGTATGGGGATCTATGGGCGTATGGGGCTCTATGGACATATGAGGATCTATGGGCGTATGGGGCTCTATGGACATATGAGGATCTGTGGGCGTATGGGGCTCTATGGGCGTATGGGGCTCTATGGGTGTATGGGGATCTATGGGCGTATGGGGAGGGATGGTGACTGAAACTATCGCTTACAAAGAGGAAAAGTCCTGACTTCTGGAGCTTTCTGAGTTCAACAGGTAGATGTGCACACAACCACATAAGCATATGATGAAGTCCATTGGGTGAAACGCGTTAGCGGCCTAGTCACGTCTGATGGGGTAGCGAATACCTGTCTGAACTAACCTGGCATCAATAAAGCTTGTTGTAGTTCAGCCAAAAACTCTTTGCGCATTACGAGGGGTGGAGGAACAAAGGTATTAGAATGAAGCTTTAGATACATTTAGATACAACTACTTGCAGGCTGCTATGTCCTTTCATTCATGAAAACCCGATATACCGGCACTGGATCATTTTATTGGTAAATAAGAATGGAGAATATTTCTTTCTCTCCGTCTCTTGTGTTTCTGTATTCAGCAAATACATCCATTGATAGGCCAGAGCTTCTCTCCAAGGTCGTTGTCAGATGAACAGCAATCCATCGCCGAGGAGAAAAATCTGACTCACGATGTAGATCACAAATAAACTCAATCACCCCGTGTCCGCTCTCATTGTATTGTCTATATGTATATCTGTGTCTGCTCTCATTGTATTGTATATATGTATATCTGTGTCTGCTCTCATTGTATTGTATATATGTATATCTGTGTCTGCTCTCATTGTATTGTATATATGTATATCTGTGTCTGCTCTCATTGTATTGTATATATATATATATATATATTATATTATATTGCCAAAAGTATTGGGACGCCAGCCTTACACAAACACATGAACTTTAATGGTGTCTTAGTCCGGAGGGTTCAATATTGAGTTGGCTCCGCCCTTTGCAGCTCTAACAGCTTCAACTCTTCTGGGAAGGCCGTCCACAAGGTTTAGGAGGGTGTCTATGGGAATGTTTGACCATTCCTCCAGAAGAGCATTTGTGAGGTCAGGCACTGATGTTGGACGAGTAGGCCTGGCTCACAGCTTCCAGTCTAATTCACGGTTGAGGTCAGGACTCTGCGCAGGCCAGTCAAGTTCCAAACTCGCTCATCCATGTCTTTATGGACCTTGCTTTGTGCACTGGTGGGCAGTCATGTTGGAACAGGAAGGGACCGTCCCCAAACTGTTCCCACAAAGTTGGGAGCATGAAATTGTCCAAAATGTCTTGGTATGCTGACACCTTAAGAGTTCCCTTCACTGGAACTAAGGGGCCAAACCCAACCCCTGAAAAACAACCCCCCACACCATAATCCCCCCTCCCCCCAACACCATAATCCCCCCTCCCCCCACACCATAATCCTCCCTCCATCAAGCTTCACACTTGGCCCAATGCAGTCAGGCAAGTACCCTTCTCCTGGCAACCGCCAAACCCGGACACGTCCATCGGATTGCCAGACAGAGAAGCCCGATTGGTCACTCCAGAGAACACTGCTCTAAAGTCCAGAGGTGGTGTGCTGTACACCGGTGGTTCTCAGCCTCAGTCCTCAAGTACCCTCAATGGGCCAGGTTTTGGGGACTTCCATTAGATAAATTAACTCTTATCAATACCATGTCATTGATATTGATTTAAAGGAGCTGTGCACAGTAAAGGAAAGCCTTAAAACATGGCCGCGTATGGGGTACTTGAGGACTGAGGTTGAGAACCACTGCTTTACACCACGGCACCCAACGCTTTGCATTGCACTTGGTGATGTACGGCTTGGATGCAGCTGCTCGGCCACGGAAACCCATTCCATGAAGCTCTCTACACACTTTTGTTGTGCTAATCTGAAGGCCACACGAAGTTTGGAGGTCTGTAGCTATTGACTCTGCCGACAGTTGGTGACTTCTGCGCACTGTGAGCTTCAGCATGCGCCGACCCCGCTCTGTCATTTGACGTGGCCCACCAATACGTGGCTGAGTTGCTGTTGTTCCCAGTTGCTTCCACTGTGTTATAATACCACAGACAGTTGACCGTGGAATATTTAGTAGCAAGGAAAAGTTACAGATGGACTTACTGCACAGGTGGCCACCTATCATGGTACCATGGTTGGATTCACTGAGCTCCTTCGAGTGACCCATTCTTTCACACATGTTTGTAATGCCTCACAAAAGTAAGTACACCCCTCAGTGACATTTGTGTAAATCTTTTCTTCTCTCTTTTCATGTGACAACACTGAAGAAATGACACTTGTCTACAATGTAAAGTAGTGAGTGTACAGCTTGTATAACAGTGTAAATTTACTGTCCCCTCAAAATAACTCAACACACAGCCATTAATGTCTAAACCGCTGGCAACAAAAGTCAGTACACCCCTAAGTGAAAATCTCCAAATTGGGCCCAAAGTGTCAATAGTTTGTGTGGCCACCATTATTTTCCAGCACTGCCTTAACCCTCTTGGGCATGGAGGTCACCAGAGCTTCACAGGTTGTCACTGGAGTCCTCTTCCCCTCCTCCATGATGACATCACAGAGCTGGTGGATGTTAGAGACCTTGCGCTCCTCCACCTTCCGTTTGAGGATGTCCCACAGATGATCAATAGGGTTTAGGTCTGGAGACATGCTTGGCCAGTCCATCACCTTTACCCTCAGCTTCTTTAGCAAGGCAGTGGTGGTCTTGGAGGTGTGTTTGGGGTGGTTATCATGTTGGAATACTGCCCTGCGGTCCAGTCTCTGAAGGGAGGGGATCATGCTCTGCTTCAGTATGTCACAGTACATGTTGGCATTCATGGTTCCCTCAATGATCTGTAGCCCCCCAGTGCCGGCAGCACTCATGCAGCCCCAGACCATGACACTCCCACCACCATGCTTGACTGTAGACAAGACACACTTGTCTTTGTCCTCCTCACCTGGTTGCCCCCACACACGCTTGTCACCATCTGAACCAAATACGTTTATCTTGGTCTCATCAGACCACAGGACATGGTTCCAGTAATCCATCTCCTTAGTCTGCTTGTCTTCAGCAAACTGTTTGTGGACTTTCTTGTGCATCATCTTTAGAAGAGGCTTCCTTCTGGGATGACAGCCATGCAGACCAATTTGATGCAGTGTGTGGCGTATGGTCTGATCACTGACAGGCTGACCCCCCACCCCTACAACCTCTGCAGCAATGCTGGCAGCACTCATACGTCTATTTCCCAAAGACAACCTCTGGATATGACGCTGAGCACGTGACCTCAACTTCTTTGGTGGACCATGGCGAGGCCTGTTCTGAGTGGAACCTGTCCTGTTATACCGCTGTATGGTCTTGGCCACCGTGCTGCAGCTCAGTTTCAGGGTCTTGGCAATCTTCTTATAGCCTAGGCCATCTTTATGTAGAGCAACAATTCTTTTTTTCAGATCCTCAGAGAGTTCTTTGCCATGAGGTGCCATGTTGTACTTCCAGTGACCAGTATGAGAGAGTGAGAGCGATAACACCAAATTTAACACACCTGCTCCCCATTCACACCTGAGACCTTGTAACACCAATGTGTCACATGACACCGGGGAGGGAAAATGGCTAATTGGGCCCAATTTGGAGATTTTCACTTAGGGGTGTACTGACTTTAGTGGCCAGCGGTTTAGACATTAATGGCTGTGTGTTGAGTTATTTTGAGGGGACAGCAAATTTACACTGTTATACAAGCTGTACACTCACTACTTTACATTGTAGACAAGTGTCATTTCTTCAGTGTTGTCACATGAAAAGAGAGAAGAAAAGATTTACACAAATGTCACTGAGGGGTGTACTTACTTTTGTCAGATACTATAGATGTGTGATTTTATACAGCTGTGGCCAATGCTGGCTGGTGCTCAATATTTTTTTTTTGGGGGGGGGGGGGGGTATAGCAAACCAATGACACCCCCCTCCCCCCCCCCGGGAGATGGACAAGAAGGCGTTGATCAGAGGCTTTCTTACCTTAGGAGGCAGATGACTAGGAGACAAGGATACGGAGTAGGGCTGCTGCTTCTCACTCCAGCTACTCCTTGCTCCAGGGCCGTTGCTTCTTCTTCCGGCCAAACAGGAAGTTGGTCCTGAGACCCGATTGGCCAGGAGTAATAAGACTCCCTGGCCAGTCGGGTCTCAGGACCTGCTTCCTGATTGGCTGGGAGGAGAGTCAGGAAGTCAATAGCGAATATTAATTCACTATTGTCACACAACTGGGTGCTCTGCGCCCCAAGCCCACCCTTTTTTGAAGCCAATTAGAGCCCGAGGCTCTAATCATGTGCTTAAAAAAAAAAAAAAACCTCCATTGAAACCCATGTGCCCGGCGCCCTGCATGTAGATTAGGGGCCAGACGCATGGATCAGGGGGGCGGCGCCTCTACGCCCCCTATGGATGGACCGCCACTGCCTGTGGCCATGGAGGTGATTGGAACACCTGAATCCAATGATTTAAAGGGGTGTCCCAATACTTTTGGCAATATAATGTATACAGTATGTATATCTGTGTCCAGTGTCATTGAATTGTCTATATGTATATCTGTGTATGCTCTCATTGTCTCACCTTATATTTGTTTCTGCTGCTCCCTTGTGTTAGCTTGGTCTTCATCAGGGCTCCTGATGCTGGAGATGGTGGAGATGGGACGGAACCCTGGTGTTCCCGGTTTTCTTTGCTGCTGGATGATACCAGTTCGTGCCCCTCAGGTTTTCCCAATCCAGGGCTTGCAGGAGCAGGGTGGCTATGCTGAAGAGAGGGCAAGTACGTGTCTGGCAGATGTCTAAGTAGGCGTCAGCCTAAAAAGTAGATGATGACTAAGAGTGGGTCAAGGCAGGCAAGGGAGAAGTCTACTGTCCAGACAAGGAGCCAAGGCAGGTGGAAAACAAGAGAGAGTGGTCTGGTCCAGGCAAGGAACCAGGCCGGCTGTAATCAAGAGTGTAATTAGGACAATCCAGGTTAGCAACTGTAAGGTAATCTTGTTGGTAAGTGTTACAGCTTCTTGTAACAAGGGGTAACTGGGGAGAAGACACACCACCATCCACTTCAAAGTCTGGAGATAAAATACTCTTTTGATTAAATGACACACCCAGCATCACTTTAGGGAACCCGGGGGGGTCCTGGAGGGAATTCTGTGAGTACCATTGGAAGTCCTGGCAGGGATTCTGTGAGTAGCATTGGAAGTTCTGGCAGCGACTCGTTGTATTCCATTGGAAGTCCTGGCAGTATCCCATAGTATTCCTTTGGAAGTATTGGCAAGGATTCTGTGAGAACCTTAGGCAGTCCTGGCTGGGATCCTGTGAGTACCATTGGAAGTCCTGGCAGTGTTAATGATACTCTCTGAATCCCTGCTAGGACTTCCAATGGGACTCACAGAATCCCTGCCAGGACTTTATTTTATTTTATTTATTTATTTCAGGTACTTATATACCGCCATCAATTTACGCAGCGCTTTACATATACATTGTACATTCACATCAGTCCCTACCCTCAAGGAGCTTACAATCTAATGTCCCCAACTCACATTCATACATACTAGGGACAATTTAGGATCCGATTACCCTACCAGCATGTCTTTAGAGTGTGGGAGGAAACCGGAGTACCCGGAGGAAACCCACACAGGCACAGGGAGAACATGCAAACTCCAGGCAAGTAGTGTCGTGGTTGGGATTTGAACCAGAGACCCTTCTTACTGCTAGGCAAGAGTGCTACCCACTACACCACTGTGCCGTCATACTCACAGAATCCCTGCCAGGACTTCCAATGGTACTCACAGAATCCCTGCCAGGACTTTCAATCGTACTCACAGAATCCCTGCCAGGACTTCCAATGGTACTCACAGAATCCCTGCCAGGACTTCCAATAGAACTCTCAGAATCCCTGCCAGGACTTTCAATCGTACTCACAGAATCCCTGCCAGGACTTCCAATGGTACTCACAGAATCCCTGCCAGGACTTCCAATGGAACTCACTGAATCCTTGCCAGGAGTTTCAATGGTGCTCTCAGAATCCCTGCCAGGACTTTCAATGGTACTCACAGAATCCCTGCCAGGACTTCCAATGGAACTCACTGAATCCTTGCCAGGACTTCCAATGGTACTTTCAGAATCCCTGCCAGGACTTTCAATGGTACACACAAAATCCCCGCCAGGACTTCCAATGGTACTCTCAGAATCCCTGCCAGGACTTACAATGGTACTCACAGAATCCCTGCCAGGACTTCCAATGGTACTCACAGAATCCCTGCCAGGACTTTTAAAGGTACTCACAGAATCTCTGCCAGGACTTTCAATGGTACTCTCAGAATCCCTGCCAGGACTTCCAATGGTACTCTCAGTATTTCTGCCAGGACTTCCAATGGAACTCACCGAATCCTTGCCAGGACTTTCAATGGTACTCACAGAATCCCTGCCAGGACTTCCAATGGAACTCACCGAATCCTTGCCAGGACTTTCAATGGTACTCACAGAATCCCTGCCAGGACTTCCAAAGGAACTCACTGAATCCTTGCCAGGACTTCCAATGGTACTCACAGAATCCCTGCCAGGACTTTCAATGGTACACACAGAATCCCTGCCAGGAGTTTCAATGGTACTCTCAGAATCCCTGCCAGGACTTCCAATGGTACACACAGAATCCCTGCCAGGACTTTCAATGGTACTCTCAGAATCCCTGCCAGGAGTTTCAATGGTACTCTCAGAATCCCTGCCAGGACTTTCAATGGTACACACAGAATCCCTGCCAGGAGTTTCAATGGTACTCACAGAATCCCTGCCAGGACTTTCAATGGTACACACAGAATCCCTGCCAGGAGTTTCAATGGTACTCTCAGAATCCCTGCCAGGACTTCCAATGGTACTCACAGAATCAGAGATGAGCAAACGTCTGAAAAGTTTGGTTAGCTTGGCTTGGCTGAACTTTTGCAGCGAAACAACACGCATTTGGGTGTGCCCATCATCCGTAATGACGCACCAAACGCTCCAAAAATTGGCATTTTGTCATGTGACAAAAATCACACCAAATTGGAAATGCTGTAATCCTGACTTCTTTATATCTGCACATTTTCACATTCTGTGACTTAACTCCATAAATAAAGGAATCGCAAAAAAGAAAAATCGCCAAATTGCGCTGTTGTTGAATGTAACAAAGTCGGCTCCAATAAAAGATAGCGGGCGCTACTTTGGTGTGCTTTTGGAGAGGACGGTGGCCCATTCAATCGAATGTTGTCACTCCAAAAACACAGCAAAAAAAATGCACAAAAAAATAAAAAATGAACGCTCGTGCGTTGCTAGATGTGAACGGAGCTTTACACAGACCCCAAAAACATTGGAGCCAAAGTGTTCATTTTCTGTAGTAACATTGTACAATTGTAGGTGAATTATACATTTTTTGTCTTTTTATTTTGGGAAGGGAGCCCCCCAATATTTTTTGTGAACACCAAATAAACCTCCAGAGAAGTCATCAGAACACACAATGCTAATACCCTGCAATACACAGAGCTCTATGGAGCTGTTCATTTGTAATGGTGTGTCTCCCTCTAGTGGAACATTAGCTAACTGCAGTTCAAAAGTTGTAATATACAGAATAACCACTTGTAGACCGCTCCTTTTCTCGCACTTTTTGTTTTACAAGCAAAAATCAGCAATTTTTTTTTTTTTTTTGCTAGAAAATTACTTAGAACCCCAATTTATATTATTATATTATACAGTGACTTGAAAAAGTATTCATACCCCTTGAAATCCCCCACATTTTCTCATGTTACAACCAAAAACGTAAATGTATTTTATTGGGATTTTATGTGATAGACCAACACAAAGTGTCACATAATTGTGAAGTGGAAGGAAAATGATAAATGATACAAATAAATATGTGAAAAGTGTGGGGGGGGGGCATTTGTATGGCGCCCCCCGGAGTCAATACTTTGTAGAACCCCCTTTCTCTACAAGTCTTTTTGGGGATGTCTCTACCAGCTTTGCACATCTAGAGAGGACATTTCTGCCCATTCTTCTTTGTAAAATATCTCAAGCTCTGTCAGATTGGATGGAGAACGTCTGTGATCAGCAATTTTCAAGTCTTGCCACAGATTCTCAATGTGATTTAGGTCTGGACTGTGACTGGGCCATTCTAACACATGAATATGCTTTGATCTAAACCATTCCATTGTAGCTCTGGCTGGATGTTTCGGGTCGTTGTCCTGCTTGGACAACTCTTCTAATCACTCCTCGGTCAAAACTCTTGTGAGGAGCACCGGGTGGTGGCCGGTTTGTGGTGAAATGATGTTCTTTCCACTTATTATTATGGCCCCAACAGCGCTCACTGGAACATTCAGAAGTTTAGAAATAATTCTGTAATTAATGCCATCCATATGTTTTGCAGCAATAAGGGTTGTGAAGGTCTTGAGAGAGCTCTTTGCTTTTACCCATCATGAGATGTTTCTTGTGGGACACTTTGGTAAGGAGACTTTTTATAGGCCATCAGGTGAGACTGAACCCGCTGATAATAATTTTCCCTGAAAAGGGGGAGGATTGCTTTCTAATTACTGATAGATTTTATCTGGTGTGTTGGCTTTCAATGCCTTTTTGCTCCTCCCTTTCGTCATGCGTTCAGTAGGCATGGAAAGCCAACAAACCAGATAAAATCTATCAGTAATTAGAAAGCAATCGCGCCCCTTGTCAGGGAAAATTATTATAAGCGGGTTCAGTCTCACCTGATGGCCTATAAAAAGTCTCCTTCCCGGTGTCCTTCCATTTTTATTACACAGAACTTCATTTCTGAAAGGATTTGTTTTGGTGTCTTTGTATTTATGGATTGTTACTGACATGTCGGGTAACATTTCATGCCACTAGCACCTTTAGAAACACACTATATTGTCAAAAGTATTGGGACGCCTGCCTTTACATGCACATGAACTTTATTGGCATCCCCAGTCCTAAGCCTCGTACACACGATCGGATTTTCCGCAGACAAAGCCTCAAACTTTTTTCCGAAGGGCGTGTGCCTGGATTTTGTCTTGCATACAAAACAGCAAGGAATTGTCGGCCAACAAACACGAAAGAAGTGACGTACTACGTCGTTTTTTTCAGCTCTTTAGCGCCACCCTTTGGGCTCCTTCTGCTGAATTCGTGTTAGTAGAAGTTTGGCCAGAGTCGATTCGGGCTTTTCATTTCGCGTTTTTAGTTTTCGCGCTTTTCATTTTGCACTTTTCAGTTCGTTTCTGAACGGCCGTTTGTCAACCAACCACGTTGCGGAATCGGAGGAGATAACGTGTTATTTATTATTGGCCTTGGACTTTATTGCTTTGAGCCAAGTCCAGTCCAGGAACAGGAGGAGGAGGATTTCTTGCACCAAAAAGTTGGTTGCTTTATTAAGGGTGACCAATGATGTCATATGCCTTTGCTGCGGGAGCTCCAGGAGAATAATCCGGGTTATTTTCGGATGACGGACCCTTCTGCTTTCACCAACTCTTGGCATTGTTGATGCAGCAGGACACATGTATGAGGCTTTTATTTCATTTTTTGGTTGAATAATAATGATTTGATTTGGTATATTCTCTATATTTTCGGATGCATAGAATGTACTTTTTGGTTAAGTTCTATTGGCAGATTTCATGTCTAATTTTATTTGTTTTCTGTTTTTAATACGCAATAAAAAAATTGTGTAGAATAATACTTGGCTTTATGTTTTAATTCAACTGACAGTTTGGGAGTCGGCAGTTACATTTTATAAAATACAATGTAAAATTGACAAGGGACACCAACATAATTGTATCTTTGATCTTATAAACTCCGGGATAATAATGGTGTTGTGGTAACTTGTCCAAAAAAAAAAATAACATAATAATATTATTCTTGATATCACTAGAAAAAAAAAAGCCTTTGAAAATACGTTTTGGCAGAACTTCCATCATTATCACCAGCAAAGCAGCTTCATTATTATCCCATTAAAGAAGAAGAGAATTGTGCGCTGCATTTCCAGGTTTCAGAATTTGCCGCGTCACGAATGTGAATTCTCCATTACGAACGCGAGTTTACAAGACCGACCGCTTCCAAGGACTCTGTGCAGGCCAGTCAAGTTCCTCCACCCCAAACTCGCTCATCCATGTCTTTATGCACCTTGCTTTGTGCTCTGGTGTGCAGTCATGTTGGAACAGGAAGGGGCCGTCCCCAAACTCCTCCCACAAAGTTGGGAGCATCAAATTGTCCAAAATGTCTTGGTATGCTGACGTCTTCACTGGAACGAAGGGGCCAAACCCAACCCCTGAAAAACAACCCCCCCACACCATAATCCCCCCTCCCCCCCACACCATAATCCCCCCTCCACCCCCCCCACACCATAATTCCCCCTCCCCCCAACACCATAATCCCTGCTCCACCCCCCCTCACCTTAACCCCCCCTCCCCCCACCATAATCCCTGCTCCAACCCCCCTCACCATAATCCCCCCTCACCATAATCACCCCTCCCCCCACACAATAATCCCTGCTCCACCCCCCCTCACCTTAACCCCCCTCCCCCCCACCATAATCCCTACTCCACCCCCCCTCACCATAATCCCCCCCACACCATAATCCCTGCTCCAACCCCCCTCACCATAATCACCCCTCCCCCCACACCATAATCCCTGCTCCACCTCCCCTCACCTTAACCCCCCTCCCCCCCACCATAATCCCTACTCCACCCCCTCACCATAATCCCCCCTCCCCCCCACACCATAATCCCTGCTCCACCCCCCCTCACCTTAACCCCCCTCCCCCCCACAATAATCCCTACTCCACCCCCCCTCACCATAATCCCCCCACACACCATAATCTCCCCTCCCCCCCACACCATAATCCCCCCTCCCCCCACACCATAATCCCCCCTCTCCCACACACCATAATCCCCCTCCCCCACACACCTTAATCCCCCCTCCCCCCACACCATAATCCCCCCTCCCCCACACACCATAATCCCCCCTCCCCCACACACCATAATCCCCCCTCCACTAAATGATTTGGACCAGTGCACGACACAAGGACCATAAAGACATGGATGAGCAAATTTGGGGTGAAGGAACTTGACTGGCCTGCACAGAGTCCTGACCGCAACCCGATAGAACACCTTTGGGATGAATTAGAGCGGAGACTGTGAGCCAGGCCTTCTCATCCAACATCAGTGCCTGACCTCACAAATGCTCTTCTGGAAGAATGGTCAAACATTCCCATAGACACACTCCTAAACCTTGTGGACGGCCTTCCCAGAAGAGTTGAAGCTGTTATAGCTGCAAAGGGCGGAGCCAACTCAATATTGAACCCTACGGACTAAGACACCATTAAAGTTCATGTGTGTGTAAAGGCAGGCGTCCCAATACTTTTGGTATTATACCGTGTGTATTTACCTAGAAAAATGGCGACCTGGTCGATACTTAATTTACCCAACGTACTTTATATGGCAGCAAATGGATAATCTAAATACAATGTATCATACAGTATAATATAAATACAATGTATCATATAATATAATATAAATACAATGTATCATACAATATATGTCAAGAGAAAAGTAACAAACATTTCCCCCGAATGTAATAAACTGAATATTCGGATCGGATGAATAAAATATTCTCTCCCCATTGAAGACGATGGATTAGGGTGACGAATCGGATGAATTCCGATGGATTTCCTCACGCGGGACGATTGGATTCCACTTCCTGTCATCTTTTTCTGGAATGAATTTCTCCTCCTCTGAAGGAATCTCAACATCAGACAATATCTAGAATGATATAAATGGGCAGATAGAGATTTTCTTTAAATCTTTATTTATTGAAAAAGTTAATTATAAAAAAAATAAATAGATAAAAAAATAAATAACAGTAAACCAAACCCGACATTATAGATATAAAACATAAAAGGAAATTATTCTTCTACCTCTAGTGAGAGGGATTGATATATGTCTGTCCAAAATGTAGTCTGTAAATGTAGAGCTGTATATGATATACTCCTGACCTCTGCACTCTGTACACTGAGCTGTATATGATATACTCCTGACCTCTGCACTCTATACACTGAGCTGTATATGATATACTCCTGACCTCTGCACTCTGTACACTGAGCTGTATATGATATACTCCTGACCTCTGCACTCTATACACTGAGCTGTATATGATATACTCCTGACCTCTGCACTCTATACACTGAGCTGTATATGATATACTCCTGACCTCTGCACTCTATACACTGATCTGTATATGATATACTCCTGACCACTGCACTCTATACACTGAGCTGTATATGATATACTCCTGACCACTGCACTCTATACACTGAGCTGTATATGATATACTCCTGACCTCTGCACTCTATACACTGAGCTGTATATGATATACTCCTGACCTCTGCACTCTATACACTGGGCTGTATATGATATACTCCTGACCACTGCACTCTATACACTGAGCTGTATATGATATACTCCTGACCTCTGTACTCTGTACACTGAGCTGTATATGATATACTCCTGACCTCTGCACTCTGTACACTGAGCTGTATATGATATACTCCTGACCTCTGCACTCTATACACTGAGCTGTATATGATATACTCCTGACCTCTGTACTCTGTACACTGAGCTGTATATGATATACTCCTGACCTCTGCACTCTATACACTGAGCTGTATATGATATACTCCTGACCTCTGCACTCTATACACTGATCTGTATATGATATACTCCTGACCTCTGTACTCTGTACACTGAGCTGTATATGATATACTCCTGACCTCTGCACTCTGTACACTGAGCTGTATATGATATACTCCTGACCTCTGCACTCTATACACTGAGCTGTATATGATATACTCCTGACCTCTGCACTCTGTACACTGAGCTGTATATGATATACTCCTGACCTCTGCACTCTATACACTGAGCTGTATATGATATACTCCTGACCTCTGCACTCTATACACTGGGCTGTATATGATATACTCCTGACCACTGCACTCTATACACTGAGCTGTATATGATATACTCCTGACCTCTGTACTCTGTACACTGAGCTGTATATGATATACTCCTGACCTCTGCACTCTATACACTGAGCTGTATATGATATACTCCTGACCACTGCACTCTATACACTGAGCTGTATATGATATACTCCTGACCTCTGTACTCTGTACACTGAGCTGTATATGATATACTCCTGACCTCTGCACTCTGTACACTGAGCTGTATATGATATACTCCTGACCTCTGCACTCTATACACTGAGCTGTATATGATATACTCCTGACCTCTGTACTCTGTACACTGAGCTGTATATGATATACTCCTGACCTCTGCACTCTATACACTGAGCTGTATATGATATACTCCTGACCTCTGCACTCTATACACTGATCTGTATATGATATACTCCTGACCTCTGTACTCTGTACACTGAGCTGTATATGATATACTCCTGACCTCTGCACTCTGTACACTGAGCTGTATATGATATACTCCTGACCTCTGCACTCTATACACTGAGCTGTATATGATATACTCCTGACCTCTGCACTCTGTACACTGAGCTGTATATGATATACTCCTGACCTCTGCACTCTATACACTGAGCTGTATATGATATACTCCTGACCTCTGCACTCTATACACTGGGCTGTATATGATATACTCCTGACCACTGCACTCTATACACTGAGCTGTATATGATATACTCCTGACCTCTGTACTCTGTACACTGAGCTGTATATGATATACTCCTGACCTCTGCACTCTGTACACTGAGCTGTATATGATATACTCCTGACCTCTGCACTCTATACACTGAGCTGTATATGATATACTCCTGACCTCTGTACTCTGTACACTGAGCTGTATATGATATACTCCTGACCTCTGCACTCTGTACACTGAGCTGTATATGATATACTCCTGACCTCTGCACTCTATACACTGAGCTGTATATGATATACTCCTGACCTCTGCACTCTATACACTGGGCTGTATATGATATACTCCTGACCACTGCACTCTATACACTGAGCTGTATATGATATACTCCTGACCTCTGCACTCTATACACTGAGCTGTATATGATATACTCCTGACCTCTGCACTCTGTACACTGAGCTGTATATGATATACTCCTGACCTCTGCACTCTATACACTGAGCTGTATATGATATACTCCTGACCTCTGCACTCTATACACTGAGCTGTATATGATATACTCCTGACCTCTGCACTCTGTACACTGAGCTGTATATGATATACTCCTGACCTCTGCACTCTATACACTGCGCTGTATATGATATACTCCTGACCTCTGCACTCTGTACACTGAGCTGTATATGATATACTCCTGACCTCTGCACTCTATACACTGCGCTGTATATGATATACTCCTGACCTCTGCACTCTGTACACTGAGCTGTATATGATATACTCCTGACCTCTGCACTCTATACACTGAGCTGTATATGATATACTCCTGACCTCTGTACTCTGTACACTGAGCTGTATATGATATACTCCTGACCTCTGCACTCTGTACACTGAGCTGTATATGATATACTCCTGACCTCTGCACTCTATACACTGAGCTGTATATGATATACTCCTGACCTCTGCACTCTATACACTGGGCTGTATATGATATACTCCTGACCACTGCACTCTATACACTGAGCTGTATATGATATACTCCTGACCTCTGCACTCTATACACTGAGCTGTATATGATATACTCCTGACCTCTGCACTCTGTACACTGAGCTGTATATGATATACTCCTGACCTCTGCACTCTATACACTGAGCTGTATATGATATACTCCTGACCTCTGCACTCTGTACACTGAGCTGTATATGATATACTCCTGACCTCTGCACTCTATACACTGAGCTGTATATGATATACTCCTGACCACTGCACTCTATACACTGCGCTGTATATGATATACTCCTGACCTCTGCACTCTATACACTGAGCTGTATATGATATACTCCTGACCTCTGCACTCTATACACTGAGCTGTATATGATATACTCCTGACCTCTGCACTCTATACACTGAGCTGTATATGATATACTCCTGACCTCTGCACTCTATACACTGAGCTGTATATGATATACTCCTGACCTCTGCACTCTATACACTGAGCTGTATATGATTCCTCTATTCTCCGTCTTCTCCACCTCAGTGGGAGTGTTCCGCTGTATGACGCTTCTGTTGAGGTGACAGTTCTTATATAATGGAGGGCGGGGTCACCAGGTGATCCCGCCCCCTCTGATGTACGGGCATATCCCTATGGCTTAACATTTTTAATGCTTTTTTTGTGAAATGGTAGGGGTACGTTTGTACCCCATTACCAATTCACACGGGGGGGGGGGGGGCAGGATCTGTGGTCCCCTTGGTAAAGGGGGCTTCCAGATTCCGATAAGCCCCCCGCCCGCAGACCCCCACAACCACTGCGCAAGGGTTGTGGGGATGAGGCCCTTGTCCTCATCAACATGGGGACAAGGACAAGAACCCTCCCAAGGTTGAGGGCATGTGGCCTGGTACGGTTCGGGGGGGGGGGGGGCGCTCTCCTCCCTCTTTTCCTGAATTCGAACCTGACCCGAACATAAAGCCCATCCCTAATCAGGAGTATATAATATACAGCTCAGTGTACAGAGTGCAGTGGTCAGGAGTATATCAT
Source organism: Aquarana catesbeiana (assembly GCF_042186555.1). Classification (NCBI taxonomy): domain Eukaryota; kingdom Metazoa; phylum Chordata; class Amphibia; order Anura; family Ranidae; genus Aquarana; species Aquarana catesbeiana. Next base: position 319,804,736 of record NC_133332.1, on the reverse strand, counting down.
ATACAGCTCAGTGTATAGAGTGCAGAGGTCAGGAGTATATCATATACAGCTCAGTGTATAGAGTGCAGAGGTCAGGAGTATATCATATACAGTCAGTGTATAGAGTGCAGTGGTCAGGAGTATATCATATACAGCTCAGTGTATAGAGTGCAGTGGTCAGGAGTATATCATATACAGTCAGTGTATAGAGTGCAGTGGTCAGGAGTATATCATATACAGCTCAGTGTATAGAGTGCAGAGGTCAGGAGTATATCACATACAGCTCAGTGTATAGAGTGCAGAGGTCAGGAGTATATCATATACAGCTCAGTGTATCGAGTGCAGAGGTCAGGAGTATATCATATACAGCTCAGTGTATAGAGTGCAGAGGTCAGGAGTATATCATATACAGTCAGTGTATAGAGTGCAGAGGTCAGGAGTATATCATATACAGCTCAGTGTATAGAGTGCAGAGGTCAGGAGTATATCATATACAGCTCAGTGTATAGAGTGCAGAGGTCAGGAGTATATCATATACAGCTCAGTGTATCGAGTGCAGAGGTCAGGAGTATATCATATACAGCTCAGTGTATCGAGTGCAGAGGTCAGGAGTATATATCATATACAGCTCAGTGTATAGAGTGCAGAGGTCAGGAGTATATCATATACAGCTCAGTGTACAGAGTGCAGAGGTCAGGAGTATATCATATACAGCTCAGTGTATAGAGTGCAGAGGTCAGGATTATCTCATATACAGCTCAGTGTATAGAGTGTAGAGGTCAGGAGTATATCATATACAGCTCAGTGTATAGAGTGCAGAGGTCAGGAGTATATCATATACAGCTCACAATATAGAGTGCAGAGGTCAGGAGTATATCATATACAGCTCATTGTATAGAGTGCAGAGGTCAGGAGTATATCATATACAGCTCAGTGTATAGAGTGCAGAGGTCAGGAGTATATCATATACAGCTCAGTGTATAGAGTGCAGAGGTCAGGAGTATATCATATACAGTCAGTGTACAGAGTGCAGAGGTCAGGAGTATATCATATACAGCTCAGTGTATAGAGTGCAGAGGTCAGGAGTATATCATATACAGCTCAGTGTATAGAGTGCAGAGGTCAGGAGTATATCATATACAGCTCAGTGTACAGAGTACAGAGGTCAGGAGTATATCATATACAGCTCAGTGTATAGAGTGCAGAGGTCAGGAGTATATCATATACAGCTCAGTGTACAGAGTACAGAGGTCAGGAGTATATCATATACAGCTCAGTGTATAGAGTGCAGAGGTCAGGAGTATATATCATATACAGTCAGTGTACAGAGTGCAGAGGTCAGGAGTATATCATATACAGCTCAGTATATAGAGTGCAGAGGTCAGGAGTATATCATATACAGCTCAGTGTATAGAGTGCAGAGGTCAGGAGTATATCACATACAGCTCAGTGTATAGAGTGCAGAGGTCAGGAGTATATCATATACAGCTCAGTGTATAGAGTGCAGAGGTCAGGAGTATACCATATACAGCTCAGTGTATAGAGTGCAGAGGTCAGGAGTATATCATATACAGCTCAGTGTATAGAGTGCAGAGGTCAGGAGTATATCATATACAGCTCAGTGTACAGAGTGCAGAGGTCAGGAGTATATCATATACAGCTCAGTATATAGAGTGCAGAGGTCAGGAGTATATCATATACAGCTCAGTGTATAGAGTGCAGAGGTCAGGAGTATACCATATACAGCTCAGTGTATAGAGTGCAGAGGTCAGGAGTATACCATATACAGCTCAGTGTATAGAGTGCAGAGGTCAGGAGTATACCATATACAGCTCAGTGTATAGAGTGCAGAGGTCAGGAGTATATCATATACAGCTCAGTGTATAGAGTGCAGAGGTCAGGAGCATACCATATACAACTCAGTGTATAGAGTGCAGAGGTCAGGAGTATATCATATACAGCTCAGTGTACAGAGTGTAGAGGTCAGGAGTATATCATATACAGCTCAGTGTATAGAGTGCAGAGGTCAGGAGTATACCATATACAGCTCAGTGTATAGAGTGCAGAGGTCAGGAGTATATCATATACAGCTCAGTGTATAGAGTGCAGAGGTCAGGAGCATACCATATACAACTCAGTGTATAGAGTGCAGAGGTCAGGAGTATATCATATACAGCTCAGTGTACAGAGTGTAGAGGTCAGGAGTATATCATATACAGCTCAGTGTATAGAGTGCAGAGGTCAGGAGTATATCATATACAGCTCAGTGTATAGAATGCAGAGGTCAGGAGTATATCATATACAGCTCAGTGTATAGAGTGCAGAGGTCAGGAGTATATCACATACAGCTCAGTGTATAGAGTGCAGAGGTCAGGAGTATATCATATACAGCTCAGTGTATAGAGTGCAGAGGTCAGGAGTATATCATATACAGCTCAGTGTATAGAGTGCAGAGGTCAGGAGTATATCATATACAGTCAGTGTACAGAGTGCAGAGGTCAGGAGTATATCATATACAGCTCAGTGTATAGAGTGCAGAGGTCAGGAGTATATCATATACAGCTCAGTGTATAGAGTGCAGAGGTCAGGAGTATATCATATACAGCTCAGTGTATAGAGTGCAGAGGTCAGGAGTATATCATATACAGCTCAGTGTATAGAGTGCAGAGGTCAGGAGTATATCATATACAGCTCAGTGTATAGAGTGCAGAGGTCAGGAGTATATCATATACAGCTCAGTGTATAGAATGCAGAGGTCAGGAGTATATCATATACAGCTCAGTGTATAGAGTGCAGAGGTCAGGAGTATATCACATACAGCTCAGTGTATAGAATGCAGAGGTCAGGAGTATATCATATACAGCTCAGTGTATAGAGTGCAGAGGTCAGGAGTATATCATATACAGCTCAGTGTATAGAGTGCAGAGGTCAGGAGTATATCATATACAGCTCAGTGTATAGAGTGCAGAGGTCAGGAGTATATATCATATACAGTCAGTGTATAGAGTGCAGAGGTTAGGAGTATATCATATACAGCTCATTGTATAGAGTGCAGAGGTCAGGAGTATATCATATACAGTCAGTGTATAGAGTGCAGAGGTCAGGAGTATATCATATACAGCTCAGTGTATAGAGTGCAGAGGTCAGGAGTATATCATATACAGCTCAGTGTATAGAGTGCAGAGGTCAGGAGTATATCATATACAGCTCAGTGTATAGAGTGCAGAGGTCAGGAGTATATCATATACAGCTCAGTGTATAGAGTGCAGAGGTCAGGAGTATATCATATACAGCTCAGTGTATAGAGTGCAGAGGTCAGGAGTATATCATATACAGCTCAGTGTATAGAGTGCAGAGGTCAGGAGTATATCATGTCATGTAGCTCTGCTTCTCTCTGCTGGATTCTTTAGAAGTCTTCACTGTGGGGCTGCCTCTGTCCTTTTCCTGCTGCTAAACTTAGGGCACTGTGTTGCAGCTGAGTCTGGAGACCTGCAGCTTTTAACCCCCACAGTGCTGGAAGTTCAGCAGCAGGAAGAGGACAGGGCAGCCTTGCAGTGAAGATTTCTCAGAAGCCTGCATGTGGTGGGACCTCATTACAGGTAAGTCATGATGACTAAAGACTTTTTCTAATTGGAGGAAAGGGCAGGAGGGGGTGTGTCCACACTGGATCATCTTTATTGAAGCTGAGCCTGGTGACCTGAAGCTGTTAAACCCCACAGTGCTGCAAGCGTAGCAGCAGGAAGAGGACAGGGCAGCACTGCAGCGAAGATTTCTACAGAACCCAGCAGCCTATACATGATAGGACATACCTTATTACAGGTAAGTCTTGTAAACTAAAGAACATTACTCACTGGAGGTAAGGGTGAGGTGGGCGTATCCCTATTGGATCATTTTTAGTGCAGCTGAGCCTGGGGACCATGAAGCTGTTAATCCCCAAATCTCTGCAAGTTCTACAGCAGGAAGAGGACAGGGCAGGCAACAGTTCTGGAAGTTCAGCAGCAGGAAGAGGACAGGGCAGCTCACAGTGCTGGAAGTTCAGCAGCAGGAAGAGGACAGGGCAGCTCACAGTGCTGGAAGTTCAGTAGCAAGGAAGAGGACAGGGCAGCCCACACTGCTGGAAGTTCAGTAGCAAGGAAGGGGACAGGGCAGCCCACAGTGTTGGAAGTTCAGCAGCAGGAAGAGGACAGGGCAGCCCACAGTGCTGGAAGTTCAGCAGCAGGAAGAGGACAGGGCAGCCCACAGTGCTGGAAGTTCAGTAGGAAGGAAGGGGACAGGCCAGCCCACAGTGCTAGAAGTTCAGCAGCAGGAAGAGGACAAAGCAGCCCACAGTGCTGGAAGTTCAGTAGCTGGAAGAGGACAGGGCAGCCCACACTGCTGGAAGTTCAGTAGCAGGAAGAGGACAGGGCAGCGCACAGTGCTGGAAGTTCAGTAGCAGGAAGAGGACAGGGCAGTTCACAGTGCTGGAAGTTCAGTAGCAGGAAGAGGACAGGGCAGCCCACAGTGCTGGAAGTTCAGCAGCAGGAAGAGGACAGGGCAGCCCACAGTGCTGGAAGTTCAGCAGCAGGAAGAGGACTGGGCAGCCCACAGTGCTGGAAGTTCAGCAACAGGAAGAGGACAGGCCAGCCCACAGTGAAGATTTCTACAGAACCCAGCATGGTAGGGTATAGCTCATTACAGATAGAGGAGTATTGAGGCCGGGTGCTGTGATGTTCTCAGGAAGCGATGTACAGCCCCCTGCCGGCCCCTCCCATCAGCTCTGATTGCATAGAGAAGCACAGAGACCCGGTGATGACAACATTTAATAAGGTATGTGGTGAAAACATTTGTAAGGTATTAATTAGCATGTTGATGAGGGGGAGGGGGGACAAGGAAGGCAAAAATATAAGCGGATTAAACTTCAGCATTAAAGTTCACCATCACTGATTTATGAACAAAGCCGAGCGATTCAGGTAGGTGGGGGAGGGGGACACCCCAAATATGAGGGGGTAACACAAAACATAGTATAGAGGATGGGATATGATAGGAAATGCCATTTCCAAGTAATTACATTGTATTGATATTAGTCACAAATGATATTGCTCAAAGCCACTAGAGGGCAGCATTGTCCAGGTGAGCTCTGCCTTGCTTGTCCTGCAGATCCCAACAAGCAGTTGCAGTCACACCTATTCCCAGGATTAGCGGGGATTGTGCTGGAGGCCCACCTGGTATTGTCATTCAATGTACGCCGTGAGCCAGGATGAGAGTAGGTTTAGTTCTGGCACAGGAGGCCGGCTGGCATATGCCAGGTATTTATAGAAGGATTTGGCTTCCTCTTGGCATCATTGCATGGATTAAGCTTCATGTCACTGCAGAGAAGAGAGGAGAGGCAGACGGGAAAACTGACAAAGGAAAACAAATAAACAAAAAAAAAAGGCGCCGCTTACCTGGCTTACGGGACATATAGGGGCCTCATATCAAGCCTGCCAGGTTGGACAGCTGGGAGGCAAAACATGGAACCTGGAACACAGTTGGGGAATTTATAATGGAGGGAGACGGTTGTATTGTAATGAGGAAATGAAGGTGTTTTCCAGTTCCTTTCATTTATTTATTCTGGAAGCGAGTCATTATTCACAGGAAAATAGGCTCAGCCTCAATGTATAGGACAGACATTCTCTCTCTGTGGAATTCTGGGGTCCCTGCAGTCATTTGGGGTTCCTCTGGTCATTAGGTAATACTCCAGAGGCCATCAGGGGTTCTTCCGGATATTAATGCTTTCTCCAGAGGTCATTACGAGTTCCTCTGGTCATTAGTTATTCCTCCAGAGGTCATAAGGGGTTTCTCTGGTCATTCTAGTTTTCTCCAACTAGGGGTTCCTCCACTCTTTAGGGGATTATTCAAAGGTCATTAGGGTTCCTCCGCTCATTAGAGGATTCTTCTTGTCATTAAGGGTTCCTCCAAAGATCATTAGGGGTTCCTCCTTTCATTAGGGGTTCATCCAGAGGTCATTAGGGATGCCTCTAGTCATTAGGGTTCCTCCAGAGGCCATTAGGAGTTCCTACAGTTGTCATTAGGAGTTCATCTGGTCTCCAAAGATCATTTGGGGTTCATCCAAAGATCATTAGGTGTTCCTCCTTTCATTAGGGGTTCCTCCAGAGGTCATTAGGGATCCCTCTAGTCACTAGGCATTCCTCCAGTGGTCATTAGGGGTTCATCCAAATATTAAGGGTTCCTACTGAGGTCATTAGGGGTTTCTCCAGTTATTAGGGTTTTCTCCAGATATTGGGGGTCCCTCCACTCATTAGGGGTTCCTCCAAAGGTCATTAGCATTCCTCCAGTCTTTAAAGGTTTCTCTAGTCATTAAGGGACCCTCCAGAGGCCACTAGGGGTTTCTCCAGTCATTAGGGGTTCCCCCAAGGCTCATTAGGGATCCCTCGTAGTCATTGAGGGTTCCTCCAGAGGTCATTAGAAGTTTCTCTGGTCATTAGGGGTTCCTCCAAAAGTCATTAGGGTTTCTCCGGTCATTAGGGGTTCCCCTAGTCATGAAAGGTTTCTCCAGAGGTCATTAGGGGATACGCTAGTCAATATTGGTTCCTCCGGTCATTAGGAGTTCCTCAAGAGGTCATTAGGGGTTCCTCCAGAGGTCATTCGGGGTTTCTCCAGTCATTAGGGGTTCCTCAAGGGGTCATTAGGGGCCCCTGTAGTCATTAAGTCCTCTAGATGTCCCTCTAGTTATTAAAGTCTCCTCCAGAGGCTATTAGATATTCTGCTAGTCATTAGTGGTTTCTCCAGTCATTATGGGTTCCTCAAGGGGTCATTAGGGATCCATGTAGTCATTAGGTCCTCTAGATATTCATCTAGTTATTAAAGGCTCCTCCAGAGGCCATTAGGGGTTTTGCTAGTCATTAGGGGTTCTCCCCGGTTATTAGAAGTTACTCCAGAGGTCATTAAGGGTATCTCCAGTCACCAGAGATACCTCCAGAGGTCATTAGGGATTCCTCTAGTCATTAAGGGTTCTTCCAGTGGTCATTAGGGGTTAATCTGGTCATTAGAGGCTCTGGCCATTAGAGACTCCTCTAAAAGTCATTAGGATTTCTCAGGTCATTAGGAGTTCCTCTAGCCAATAAAGGTGCCTCCAGAGGTCATTAGGGGTTCCGTTGGTCATTATGGGTTTCTCCAGAGGTCATAAGGTGTTTCTCTGATCATTAAGGGTTCCTTCAGTCACAAGGGGTTCCTCTAGTCATTAGGGATTCCTCCAAAAGTCATTAGAGCTTCTTCAGCCATTAGGGGTTCCTCTAGTCATTAAGGGTTCCTTCAGTCACCAGGGGCTCCTCCAGTCATTAGGGGCTCCTTGAGTAGAGTTTTACTGATCCCCTGCCCTGACTGTGCCCAACATTTGATTAACAAAAAGTGAAACCGTGTTTTTTTTTTTTTTTTAATTAAAGATCATCCAGTTAGAGTTTATATCTACTTCAAGGTAGAAACAGTAGATTAAGCATCATGCGAATAGCAAAGGTCTGACTAATAATACATTTCAGGGTGGATATTTACTAACCGCTTCCCTCGTCACCAAATCATCAGCCAAGAAAGATTCAGCCATGAAATTCCAATAGTGTGGAGCTGGCACAGTCAAGAGAGAGATGTCCCCCATCCCAACCCCCACCCGCATGCAATGGGGAACATATCGCAGATGCTGTGTATGGTAAACCCAAGAAATGGAAATAGGAGTCAGCAAAGATGCCCAGTTTGGACAGCATTTTCCAAGTATTCTAATTCCGAAAAGATTTTGGTGCCCAATTTCCTTCCTGGAGCCAACCATTAAGAAGCGCCTAATTTTTCATTTATTATTATTATTATTATTATTATTATTATTATTACTATTATTATGTTATTATTAGTAGTAGTATTCTTATTATTATTAATATTTTTTAATGTTATTATTATTATTATTATTGTTATTTTTAATAATACTAATAACAATAATAATAATAATAATAATAATAATAATAATAACTTTTCCTATAATTAATAATAATAATAATTATTATTGTTGTTGTTATTATTAATAATAATAATAATAATAATAATAATACAATATTACTATTATTATTGTTATTATTAACAATAATAATACTAATAACAATAACAATAATAATAATAACAGTAATATTGTATTATTATTAATAATAATAACAACAATAATAATAATATTAAACAACAAATAATAATAATAATATTAATAAAAAAACAATACTATAAATAAAGAGAATACTAATAATAATAACATAATAATAATACTACTAATATTAATATTATTTTGATTTTTGTTCTTCCTCTTTCTTCAGTATAATATGACCAAATTGTTATGGTTTCTACTGATCTCACCGTAAAGTACTTGTATGTACGGGTATGTCTATGTTTTCTTCTTCTGGGTGTTGTTTGGACCTTTCTGGTCCATCTTGGACATCTGTCTTTTGTACTTTATTCTCTGCAAAACTTGTCATACAAATTCATCTTCAATTAGTTCACAAACAACAAAACACTTAAAACAAACAAACAAAAAAAAGAACCCAACAGATACAATTCGCTTAACTTCATGTAAATAATAATAATAAAAAAATAGCCCTCTGATCCCTCTTGTATTGAATTGTATTGTAAGTGAACTGTCTGCCCTCACGTTGTAAAGCACTGTGCGAAACTGTTGGCGCTATATAAATAATATATGATAATATAAATCCTGTATAGTAATAATAATAATAAAAAACTTTTTGTTATTATTATAATTATTATTTATTAACAATATTAATAATATTTTTATTAATATTATTATTTTTTATTCTCTCTTATTATGAATTATTATCAGCATTATTATTTATATACCGAAATTAACATTGTTGCTGAATCTTATCCAATATATATATATATATATATATATTTTTTTTTTGGATAAGTTTCAGCATAAATGTTAATTTCGGTATAAAGTTCACTTTAGTGCAAACAGCTGAATTCCACCCCCAGCCTCCCAGGAATGCTGGACATGTGATTCCCCCCCCCCCCCCCCCCCCCCCCATGACAGAGTGACCCCCCCATGCCATAGAAGACAAGTGGGAGAGGGTTGCACTCTAATAGACACATTTGTCAAATTCACATCTGTATACTTAAAGCTGACCGAGAGGTTGGCCGGGAGTGTGAATGACACAAAACTTCTGCTCAGGCCACACAGGCTTTGTTTTCATAAACAAATGACGTTTGTTACATTGAACATCATTGCAACCCAACTGATATCACGCCCCCCGGATATTTAACCCCTTCGGCAGTCGCACCTGTACACCCCCCTTATGGACCACAGCGGTGATTGAGGCCCATTGATCTGGCAATACATATTTGCAGTGACTTTAAGGGGCCCATTTACTTTTTTTTTTGCCGTGTGATAGGGCCTGTTTACATGGGCATTCGCAGCAGGCGTATGAGCTGCGTTTATAACGCCCCTCAAAGCATCCCGCATCTGATAATATGGAGAGCACACAGAGCTGTTCACATTATCAGGAAATGAAAGCGTTTGCTCCGCTGTGCTTCAAAAATGAAACTTTATGTCGAGTTTGGAAGAAGTTGAAGCATCTCAACACCTTCCATTCAAGTCTATGGTAATGAGCCATGAACAAGCCGGCATGCATTTGTGGCGCGTTTGCTGGGTGTTTGCGGCGCATTAGGCCTTGTTCGGAACATGAAAAAAAAAATAGGCATTGCGGTGCGTTTATAAATGCACCTTTAATGTGTCAAACATTATGGGTTCCTCTGGTCATTAAGGATTCCTCCAGAGGTCATTAGGGGTTCCTCTAGTCATTAGAGGTTCCTCTAGAGGTCATTGGGGGTTTCTCTAGTCATTAGGGGTTCCTTCAGTCATTAAGGGTTCTTCCAGAGGTCGTTGGGGGATTCGCTTGTCATTAGGAATTCCTGCAGAGATCATTAGGGGTTCCTCCAGTCATTAGAGGTTCCTCTAGAGGTCATGGGGGGTTTCTTTAGTCATTAGGGGTTCCTCCAGTCACTAGAGGTTCCTCCAGTCAGTTCTTCCAGAGGTCATTAGGGGTTCCTCCAGTCATTAGAGGTTCCTCCAGAGGTCATTGGGAGTTTCTCTAGTCATTAGAGGTTCCTCCAGTCATTAAGGGTTCCTCCAGAGGTCATTAGGCGTTGCTCCAGTCAGAGGTTCCTCCAGAGGTCATTGGGGGTTTCTCCAGTCATTAGGGGTTCCACTAGGGGTCATTAGATGTACCTCTAGTCTTTAAGTGCACCTCCAGAGGTCATTAGGGGTTCCTTCACTCAGTAGGGGTTCCATTCAAGTCTCTGGTAATGTGCCATGAACGCACCGTCACGCATTTGTGGCCCGATTGTGGCGCATTTGCTGTGTTTTTGCGGCACATTAGGCCTCTGGGGTGTGTTTTAAATGTGCATTTAGCTTGTCAAATGCACACAGGGCATTATGGGGAGCATTTTAGGGGTTCCTCTGGATATTAAGGGGTCCTCCAGAGGTCATTATGGGTTCCTCTGGTCAAAGGGATTCCTCCAGAGGTCATTAGGGGTTCCTCCAGTCATTAAGGATTTCTCCTGTCAGGGGCTTCTCCAGAGGTCATTGGGGGTTTCTCCAGTCATTGGAGGTTCATCTAGTCAATAAGGGTTCCACCAGAGGTCATTAGGGGGTTCTCCAATCATTAGCAGTTCCACCAGGGGTCATTAGGAGTCCCTCTAGTCATTAAGGGTTCCTCCAGAGGTCATTAGGGGTTCCTCCAGAGGTCAATAGGGGTTCTACTAGTCATTAAGGGTCCTCCATAGGTCAGTTGGGGTTCCTCCAGAGGTCAATAGCGGGTTCTCCAATCATTAGAAGTTCTGCAAGGGGTCATTACTGGTCCCTCTAGTCATTAGAGGGTACATCCAGAGGTCAGGAGGGTTTATTTTTTTGGTCATTAGGGGTTTCTCTAGTCATTAAAGGTTCCTCCAAAGGTCAATAGAAATCCAGCCAGTAATTAGGGGTTCCTCCAGGGGTCATTAAGTGTTCCTCTGGTCATTAGGGGTTCCTCCAGAGGTCATTAAGGGTTTCTCTGGTCATTAGGTATTCATCCTGCCAATTAGGGATTCCTCCTGTCATTAAGGGTTCCTCCAGAGGTCATTAGGGGTCCCTCCAGAGGTTTTTAGGGGTTACTCTGGTCATTAGGGGTCCTCTAGAGGTCAGTGCGGGGTTCCTCCAGAGGTCAATAGGGGTTCTACTAGTGATTAGGGGTTTCTCCAGAGGTTATTAGGGATTCCTCTTGTCATTAGGGGGTCCTCTAGAGGTTATTAGGGGTTCCTAAAGTGTTCGTAAACAATGAACTGGTTTGCTCTCTTTGTGGTCTATTAAATATTCCCTGGAAAACAATCCCTGATGACTGACCCTGCACCCTGTATAATATAAGAGGAGGAGGACTGACCCTGCACCCTGTATAATATAAGAGGAGGACTGACCCTGCACCCTGTATAATATAAGAGGAGGAGGACTGACCCTGCACCCTGTATAATATAAGAGGAGGAGGACTGACCCTGCACCCTGTATAATATAAGAGGAGGACTGACCCTGCACCCTGTATAATATAAGAGGAGGAGGACTGACCCCGCACCCTGTATAATATAAGAGGAGGAGGACTGACCCTGCACCCTGTATAATATAAGAGGAGGAGGACTGACCCTGCACCCTGTATAATATAAGAGGAGGAGGACTGACCCCCCACCCTGTATAATATAAGAGGATAATGACTGCCCCTGCACCCTGTATAATATAAGAGGAGGACTGATCCTGCACCCTGTATAATATAAGAGGAGGAGGACTGATCCTGCACCCTGTATAATATAAGAGGAGGAGGACTGACCCCGCACCCTGTATAATATAAGAGGAGGAGGACTGATCCTGCACCCTGTATAATATAAGAGGAGGAGGACTGACCCCGCACCCTGTATAATATAAGAGGAGGAGGACTGACCCCGCACCCTGTATAATATAAGAGGAGGAGGACTGACCCTGCACCCTGTATAATATAAGAGGAGGAGGACTGACCCTGCACCCTGTATAATATAAGAGGAGGAGGACTGACCCCGCACCCTGTATAATATAAGAGGATGATGACTGACCCTGCACCCTGTATAATATAAGAGGATGATGACTGACCCTGCACCCTGTATAATATAAGAGGATGATGACTGACCCTGTATAATATAAGAGGAGGGTGACTGACCCTGCACCCTGTATAATATAAGAGGAGAAGGACTGACCCTGCACCCTGTATAATATAAGAGGAGGAGGACTGACCCTGCACCCTGTATAATATAAGAGGAGGAGGACTGACCCTGCACCCTGTATAATATAAGAGGAGGAGGACTGACCCCGCACCCTGTATAATATAAGAGGAGGAGGACTGACCCTGCACCCTGTATAATATAAGAGGAGGAGGACTGACCCTGCACCCTGTATAATATAAGAGGAGGAGGACTGACCCTGCACCCTGTATAATATAAGAGGAGGAGGACTGACCCTGCACCCTGTATAATATAAGAGGAGGAGGACTGACCCTGCACCCTGTATAATATAAGAGGAGGAGGACTGACCCCGCACCCTGTATAATATAAGAGGAGGAGGACTGACCCCGCACCCTGTATAATATCATCAGCTGGTGTTTGTCTTACACACAGAGTCCCCATTGTCCCCGCAGTGCTCCATGCATCGTGCCATCATGTCATTGGCTTGTATGAACTGTCAGGTCTGCTTTATAAACAGAGTCACTGCTGGAAAGTCTCCTGTGTTAGACTGCAAGCATCCATCAATTCTGAGTTGTGCCGTATTGAGCCCCGGACCATTATGCTGCCTAAGGACCAGAGGTCTTTTTACAATTTGGCACTGCGTCGCTTTAACTGCTAATTGCGCGGTCATGCAATGCTGTACCCAAACGAAATTTGCGTCCTTTTCTTCCCACAAATAGAGCTTTCTTTTGATGGTATTTGATCACCTCTGCGGTTTTTATTTTTTGCGCTATAAACGGAAAAAGACCGAAAATTTTGAAAAAAAATGATATTTTCTACTTTTTGTTATAAAAAAAATCCAATAAACTCAATTTTTGTCATACATTTAGGCCAAAATTTATTCGGCCACATGTCTTTGGTAAAAAAAATGTCAATAAGTGTATATTTATTGGTTTGCGCAAAAGTTATAGCGCCTACAAACTAGGGTACATTTTCTGGAATTTACACAGTCTTTAGTTTATGACTGCCTATGTCATTTCTTGAGGTGCTAAAATGGCAGGGCAGTACAAAACCCCCCCAAATGACCCCATTTTGGAAAGTAGACACCCCAAGGAAATTGCTGAGAGGCATGTTGAGCCCATTGAATATTTATTTTTTTTGTCCCAAGTGATTAAATAATGACAAAAAAAAAAAAATATTTACAAAAAGTTGTCACTAAATGATATATTGCTCACACAGGCCATGGGCCTATGTGGAATTGCACCCCAAAATACATTCAGCTGCTTCTCCTGAGTATGGGGATACCACATGTGTGGGACTTTTTGGGAGCCTAGCCGCGTACGGGACCCCGAAAACCAATCACCGCCTTCAGGATTTCTAAGGGTGTAAATTTTTGATTTCACTCTTCACTGCCTATCACAGTTTCGGAGGCCATGGAATGCCCAGGTGGCACAAAACCCCCCCAAATGACCCCATTTTGGAAAGTAGACACCCCAAGCTATTTGCTGAGAGGCATGGTGAGTATTTTGCAGCTCTCATTTGTTTTTGAAAATGAAGAAAGACAAGAAAAAACATTTTTTTTTTCTTTTTTCAATTTTCAAAACTTTGTGACAAAAAGTGAGGTCTGCAAAATACTCACTATACCTCTCAGCAAATAGCTTGGGGTGTCTACTTTCCAAAATGGGGTCATTTGGGGGGTTTTGTGCCACCTGGGCATTCCATGGCCTCCGAAACTGTGATAGGCAGTGAAGAGTGAAATCAAAAATTTACGCCCTTAGAAAGCCTGAAGGCGGTGCTTGGATTTCGGGGTCCCGTACACGGCTAGGCTCCCAAAAAGTCTCACACATGTGGTATCCCCGTACTCAGGAGAAGCAGCAGAATGTATTTTGGGGTGTAATTTCACACATTCCCATGGCATGTTTGAGCAATATATCATTTAGTGACAACTTTGTGCAAAAAAAAAAAAAAAAAAATTGTCTCTTTCCTGCAACTTGTGTCACAATATAAAATATTCCATGGACTCGACATGCCTCTCAGCAAATAGCTTGGGGTGTCTACTTTCCAAAATGGGGTAATTTGGGGGGGTTTTGAACTGTCCTGGCATTTTATGCACAACATTTAGAAGCTTATGTCACACATCACCCACTCTTCTAACCACTTGAAGACAAAGCCCTTTCTGACACTTTTTGTTTACATGAAAAAGGTTTTTTTTTTTTGCAAGAAAATTACTTTGAACCCCCACACATTATATATTTTTTTAAAGCAAATGCCCTACAGATTTAAATGGTGGGTGTTTCATTTTTTTTTTTCACACAGTATTTGCGCAGCGATTTTTCAAACGCATTTTTTGGGGAAAACACACACTTTTTTAAATTTTAATGCACTAAAACACACTATATTGCCCAAATGTTTGATGAAATAAAAAAGATGATCTTAGGCCGAGTACATGGATACCAAACATGACATGCTTTACAATTGCGCACAAACGTGCAGTGGCAACAAAATAAATACATTTTTAAAACCCTTTAAAAGCCTTTACAGGTTACCACTTTAGATTTACAGAGGAGGTCTACTGCTAAAATTACTGCCCTCGATCTGAACTTCGCGGTGATACCTCACATGCATGGTGCAATTGCTGTTTACGTTTGACGACAGACCGCCGCTTGCGTTTGCCTTAGCGCGAGAGCAGGGGGCGACAGGGGTGCTTTTTTTTTTTTTTTTTTTTATTATTGTTTTGCTTTTTTATCTTATTTTTAAACTGTTCCTTTCATTTTTTTTTTTTTTAATCATTTTTATTGTTATCTCGGGGAATGTAAATATCCCCTATGATAGTACTCTTTTTTGAAAAAATTGGGGTCTATTAGACCCTAGATCTCTCCTCTGCCCTCAAAGCATCTGACCACACCAAGATCGGTGTGATAAAATGCTTCCCCAATTTCCCAATGGCGCTGTTTACATCCGGCGAAATCTAAGTCATGAAATGCTGGTAGCTTCCGGTTTCTTAGGCCATAGAGATGTTTGGAGCCACTCTGGTCTCTGATCAGCTCTATGGTCAGCTGGCTGAATCACCGGCTGCATTCTCAGGTTCCCTGTTGAGACAGGAGAGCCAGAGAAAAACACGGAAGACGGTGGTGGGGGGGGGGGGGCATTCCCTCCCACGGCTTATAAAAGCAGTCTAGAGGCTAATTAGCCGCTAGGATTGCTTTTACATGAAAGCCGACCACTGGCTGAAAAGAATGATACCAAGATGATACCTAAACCTGCAGGCATCATTCTGGTATAACCACTCAAATTCGTGAATGGCGTACCTGAAGACAAAAAAATGGTTAACAATAAAGCACAGTAAACGGTAAAGTATAAAAAATTGCATAACTGAAAAGCAAACATGATAAAACATAATAACAATAAAACATTGCAGAATAGAATACAGTAAAAAAGAGCAGAACAATAGAGAGAGAATAGAGAGAGAGAGAACAATAAATCGACAACTATTTTTTTTTATTTTATATATTTTTTTTTTTTTTTTTACACTTTTTTTGTAACTAACTTTTATAACTGTAACCGGTTCCAGGTTCGGGTCTCTCAAAATGCGATGGCATCTTGGGAGACCCTGTGAAAGTGTGCCTAGTCTGTGCAATGCTGTACCCTACGCTAATACTCAACTAGTCTATGGTAGTGTTCAAAACATTCACCAATGCAAAGACCAGGATTGTCAGGACAGGAGGGACAATAATAGCGGGTGTCACGCCTATATCCGCGCTTGCTGCAGACACAACATCTTTTTTGGGGGGGTTCGTTGGGTAGGGGTACTCGGGAGGACATAAAGAAAATGCCTCTCATGCAGCCGACTGCATTTGGTTGGGGATGTGAATGGGGGAAGTACGGGCGCTGCAGAAGTGGTGGGTTCCCAATTAGGATTGGCGAATGCAGCAGGAAGGGCATTATGGGCACGACGGGCCTGTTTGTCTTCTTCTTGGTGGCAGCGGGACACTACTTGTGCTTGCCACCTCACCAGCTTGAACTGCACTTCTGGGACTCGCCACGTCACCAAGTGTTACTGCAGTGCAGGTTTGACTACGACCGGGGTGTACTAGGCCGCTGATACTTGCCAGTTCACCAAAACGCTACCAAAAAAACTGTTAGCGATCGCAGGGATCAGGCCTGACTCTGCGAACGCTGCAGTTATGCGTTTAGTGTTTTGTAAGTGACAGTGATCGATCGATACTGCACTTGGGTGGGCTGGGCCGGGCAGAGGGGCAAAACGCAGGTGCTAGCAGGTATCTGGGCTGATCCCGCTAACACTGCGTTTTTGGGAACCCTAAACTGCTGGGGACGCTAGTATAGATCTGATCGGATCAGATATTGATCCGTTCAGATACTATACCACTAAGGGAGGCGTACGGTGCGTGCGTGGGTGTTAGCGGTACTGGCGCTAATCTGACGCTGCCTGGGGTGACGCATATCACCGCCGGGCGATCAGGGGGCTAAACCATTATTCGGTAATAAACGGCGGGTGCCCTGACACTATAAAAAATAAACGAACTAACCAGCGTCAACCGTAACGGTTATACGGTGATCAGTGGTGAAAGGGTTAACTAGGGGGCAATCAAGGGGTTAAAACATTTATTAGGTAGTATATGGGGGTTCCTGACGCTATAAAACGCTGACGGCGAACCAAAATATTTACCTCCCTAACTAGCGTCACCAGTGACACTAATACAGCGATCAGAAAAATGATCGCTTAGTGACACTGGTGACGGGGTGATCAAGGGGTTAAAACTTTATTAGGGGGGTTAGGGGGGTACCCTAGACCTAAAGGGGGCTAACCCTAACTGTCCCAACACTGTAACTGTCACAAACTGACACCAATGCAGTAATCAGAAAAAAAAAAAAAAAAACTGCTTGGTGTCACTTTGTGACGGGGGGGGGGGGGGGTGATTGGGGGGGTGATTGGGGGGCGATCGGGGGGGAGGGGGATCGGGGTGTTTTGTGTGCCTGGCATGTTCTACTGTGTGTTTGTGTTTTACACTCACATAGATGTCTTCTCTCCTCGGCGCCGGAACGGAAAATACCGAGCAGAGGAGAGATGACATCATTTCCTTTGCTGCTGTTTAGCATACAGCAGCAAAGGAAGATTCTCATTGGCCGGCGGCGATCGCGAGGGGGGGGACCACGAACGGATGGCCTCCCCCTCACCTCCGATCGCCGGGGGACAAAACAGGACCGCCTCGGGCACCGGGGGGGGGTCCGATCGGACCCCCCACCCGCGGGAGGCAAATCACGTACATGTACGTGATTTTGCCTGCCCGTGCCGCCTTGCCGACGTACATCGGCGTGAGGCGGTCCTTAAGTGGATAATATAAGAGGAGGAGGACTGACCCTGCACCCTGTATAATATAAGAGGAGGAGGACTGACCCTGCACCCTGTATAATATAAGAGGAGGAGGACTGACCCTGCACCCTGTATAATATAAGAGGATAATGACTGACCCCCCACCCTGTATAATATAAGAGGAGGAGGACTTACCCCGCACCCTGTATAATATAAGAGGAGGACTGACCCTGCACCCTGTATAATATAAGAGGAGGACTGACCCTGCACCCTGTATAATATAAGAGGATAATGACTGACCCCCCACCCTGTATAATATAAGAGGAGGAGGACTTACCCCGCACCCTGTATAATATAAGAGGAGGATTACTGACCCCCCACCCTGTATAATATAAGAGGAGGAGGACTGATCCTGCACCCTGTATAATATAAGAGGAGGAGGACTGACCCTGCACCCTGTATAATATAAGAGGAGGAGGACTGACCCCGCACCCTGTATAATATAAGAGGAGGAGGACTGACCCTGCACCCTGTATAATATAAGAGGAGGAGGACTGACCCTGCACCCTGTATAATATAAGAGGAGGACTGACCCTGCACCCTGTATAATATAAGAGGAGGAGGACTGACCCCGCACCCTGTATAATATAAGAGGAGGACTGACCCTGCACCCTGTATAATATAAGAGGAGGAGGACTGACCCCGCACCCTGTATAATATAAGAGGAGGACTGATCCTGCACCCTGTATAATATAAGAGGAGGAGGACTGACCCTGCACCCTGTATAATATAAGAGGAGGAGGACTGACCCTGCACCCTGTATAATATAAGAGGATAATGACTGACCCCGCACCCTGTATAATATAAGAGGAGGAGGACTGACCCCGCACCCTGTATAATATAAGAGGAGGAGGACTGACCCTGCACCCTGTATAATATAAGAGGAGGAGGACTGACCCTGAACCCTGTATAATATAAGAGGATAATGACTGACCCCGCACCCTGTATAATATAAGAGGAGGAGGACTGACCCTGCACCCTGTATAATATAAGAGGAGGACTGACCCTGCACCCTGTATAATATAAGAGGAGGAGGACTGACCCTGCACCCTGTATAATATAAGAGGAGGAGGACTGACCCTGCACCCTGTATAATATAAGAGGAGGAGGACTGACCCTGCACCCTGTATAATATAAGAGGAGAAGGACTGATCCTGCACCCTGTATAATATAAGAGGAGAAGGACTGATCCTGCACCCTGTATAATATAAGAGGAGGACTGATCCTGCACCCTGTATAATATAAGAGGAGGAGGACTGACCCTGCACCCTGTATAATATAAGAGGAGGAGGACTGACCCCGCACCCTGTATAATATAAGAGGAGGAGGACTGACCCCGCACCCTGTATAATATAAGAGGAGGAGGACTGACCCTGCACCCTGTATAATATAAGAGGAGGAGGACTGACCCTGCACCCTGTATAATATAAGAGGAGGAGGACTGACCCTGCACCCTGTATAATATAAGAGGAGGAGGACTGACCCTGCACCCTGTATAATATAAGAGGAGGAGGACTGACCCCGCACCCTGTATAATATAAGAGGAGGAGGACTGACCCCGCACCCTGTATAATATAAGAGGAGGAGGACTGACCCTGCACCCTGTATAATATAAGAGGAGGAGGACTGACCCTGCACCCTGTATAATATAAGAGGAGGAGGACTGACCCTGCACCCTGTATAATATAAGAGGAGGAGGACTGACCCCGCACCCTGTATAATATAAGAGGAGGACTGATCCCGCACCCTGTATAATATAAGAGGAGGAGGACTGACCCTGCACCCTGTATAATATAAGAGGAGGAGGACTGACCCTGCACCCTGTATAATATAAGAGGATAATGACTGACCCTGAACCCTGTATAATATAAGAGGATAATGACTGACCCTGCACCCTGTATAATATAAGAGGAGGAGGACTGACCCTGCACCCTGTATAATATAAGAGGAGGAGGACTGACCCTGCACCCTGTATAATATAAGAGGAGGAGGATTGACCCTGCACCCTGTATAATATAAGAGGAGGAGGACTGATCCTGCACCCTGTATAATATAAGAGGATAATGACTGACCCCGCACCCTGTATAATATAAGAGGAGGAGGACTGACCCTGCACCCTGTATAATATAAGAGGATAATGACTGACCCTGCACCCTGTATAATATAAGAGGAGGATTACTGACCCCCCACCCTGTATAATATAAGAGGAGGAGGACTGACCCTGCACCCTGTATAATATAAGAGGATAATGACTGACCCCGCACCCTGTATAATATAAGAGGAGGAGGACTGACCCTGCACCCTGTATAATATAAGAGGAGGAGGACTGACCCTGTATAATATAAGAGGAGGAGGACTGACCCTGCACCCTGTATAATATAAGAGGAGGAGGACTGACCCCCCACCCTGTATAATATAAGAGGAGGAGGACTGACCCTGCACCCTGTATAATATAAGAGGAGGGTGACTGACCCTGCACCCTGTATAATATAAGAGGAGGAGGACTGACCCTGCACCCTGTATAATATAAGAGGAGGAGGACTGACCCTGCACCCTGTATAATATAAGAGGAGGACTGACCCCGCACCCTGTATAATATAAGAGGAGGAGGACTGACCCTGCACCCTGTATAATATAAGAGGAGGATTACTGACCCCCCACCCTGTATAATATAAGAGGAGGAGGACTGATCCTGCACCCTGTATAATATAAGAGGAGGAGGACTGACCCTGCACCCTGTATAATATAAGAGGAGGAGGACTGATCCTGCACCCTGTATAATATAAGAGGAGGAGGACTGACCCTGCACCCTGTATAATATAAGAGGAGGAGGACTGACCCTGCACCCTGTATAATATAAGAGGAGAAGGACTGACCCTGCACCCTGTATAATATAAGAGGATAATGACTGACCCTGAACCCTGTATAATATCATCAGCTGGTGTTTGTCTTACACACAGAGTCCCCATTGTCCCCGCAGTGCTCCATGCGTCGTGTCATCATGTCATTGGCTTGTATGAACTGTCAGGTCTGCTTTATAAACAGAGTCACTGCTGGAAAGTCTCCTGTGTTAGACTGCAAGCATCCATCAATTCTGAGTTGTGCCGTATGACTATAGAAATAATAAAAGTTTCTGGTGATTTAAACCATGAAATGGAAATCTCATCTTACGGGAAGATTCTTGGTGAAGTGAATGGTGTGGGGATAGGGTCTCTTTTTTATTTTTTTCCCATGACCTGAAAGAAATGATGACCTTCCACCCCAGGCATGCCAACCTCCCCGATCCCTCCCCGATCCCTCCCCGATCCCTCCCCGATCCCTGGGCTCTCTGACCTTATGTCAGTTTCCTGGGTTAATGTTCCACTGACCGCTACAGAGAGTGCAGATAACGCTTATCATATCCAAATAACATGTCTCCAATCCCACCGACTCAGCACCGGCTCATCTCCGCTGATTACCAGACACATTCCTCAGATTTGTGTAGTCTGCTTCATAGGAAATGGGAGACAATGGAAAGATAGGACTGGGACCCTCAGATTGTCCTATCGGTGTCACTTCCCCAATATTAATTCTTTGATGTTTGGATGCGGTGTTTGGATTCCAAGCTGGAACCATCAGACTGTCCTATCGGTGTCCCCTCCCCAAAAATAATGCTTTGATGGTTGGACAGGGTGTCTGGATTCCAGATTTGACCCCTAAGATTGTCCGACTGGTGTCACCTCCCCAATACTAATGCTTCTCTGTGAATATGTGGTTCTGTATCTCTCCTTGGGTGCCTCTATGGAAGCTATGTACCTTGTTTATGTACCTGACGATTTCTAATAAACCTTTTCTGTTAAAAAAAAATGCTTTGGTGTCTGGACGGGGTGTCTGGATTCCAGAATGGATCCCTCAAATTGTCCTATTGGTCTCACCACCTTAATATTAATGCTTTGGTGTTTGGACCGGGTGTTTGGATTCTGGGGTGGAACCCTCAGATTGTCCTATTGGTGTCACCTTCCCAATATTAATGCTTTGGTGTTTGGATGGGGTGTTTTGATTCTGGGGTGGAACCCTGAGATTGTCTTATCGGTGTCACCTCCCCAGTATTAATGCTTTGTGTTGGGATGGGGTGTCTGGATTTCAGAATGGAACTCTCAGATTGTCCTATTGGTCTCACCACCTCAATATTAATGCTTTGGTGTTTGGACGGGTGTCTGGTTTCTAGATTGGAACCCTCAGATTGTCCTATCAGTGTCACCTCCCCAAAAATAATGCTCTGATGGTTGGACGGGGTGTCTGGATTCTAGATTGGACCCCTAAGATTGTCCGATTGGTGTCACCTCCCCAATTCTAATGCTTTGCTGTGAATATGTGCTTCTGTATCTCTCCTTGTTTGCCTCTATGGAAGCTATAGACCTTGTTTATGTACCTGACAAATTCTAATAAACCTTTTCTGTAAAAAAAAATGCTTTGGTGTCTGGAGGGGGGGGCAGATTCCAGAATGGATCCCTCAGATTGTCCTATTGGTCTCACCACCTCAATATTAATGCTTTGGTGTTTGGGCGAGGTGTCTTGATTCTGGGATGGAACCCTCAGATTGTCTTATCGGTGTCACCTCCCCAATATTAATGCTTTGATGTTGGGACGGGGTGTCTGGATTTCAGAATGGATCCCTCAGATTGTCCTATTGGTGTCACCATCTTAATATTAATGCTTTGGTGTTTGGACGGGTGTCTGGATTCTAGATTGGTACCCTCAGATTGTCCTATCAGTGTCACCTCCCCCAAAATAATGCTTTGATGGTTGAACGGGGTGTCTGGATTCCAGATTTGACCCCTAGGATTGTCCGATTGGTGTCACCTCCCCAATACTAATGCTTTGCTGTGAATATGTGGTTCTGTATCTCTCCTTGGGTGCCTCTATGGAAGCTATGTACCTTGTTTATGTACCTGACGAATTCTAATAAACCTTTTCTGTTAAAAAAAAAATGCTTTGGTGTCTGGACGGGGTGTCTGGATTCCAGAATGGATCCCTCAAATTGTCCTATTGGTCTCACCACCTTAATATTAATGCTTTGGTGTTTGGACCGGGTGTTTGGATTCTGGGGTGGAACCCTCAGATTGTCCTATTGGTGTCACCTTCCCAATATTAATGCTTTGGTGTTTGGATGGGGTGTCTTGATTCTGGGGTGGAACCCTGAGATTGTCTTATCGGTGTCACCTCCCCAGTATTAATGCTTTGTGTTGGGATGGGGTGTCTGGATTTCAGAATGGAACTCTCAGATTGTCCTATTGGTCTCACCACCTCAATATTAATGCTTTGGTGTTTGGACGGGTGTCTGGTTTCTAGATTGGAACCCTCAGATTGTCCTATCAGTGTCACCTCCCCAAAAATAATGCTCTGATGGTTGGACGGGGTGTCTGGATTCTAGACTGGACCCCTAAGATTGTCCGATTGGTGTCACCTCCCCAATACTAATGCTTTGCTGTGAATATGTGCTTCTGTATCTCTCCTTGTTTGCCTCTATGGAAGCTATAGACCTTGTTTATGTACCTGACAAATTCTAATAAACCTTTTCTGTTAAAAAAAAAAATGCTTTGATGGTTGGACGGGGTGTCTGGATTCTAGATTGGACCCCTAAGATTGTCCTATTGGTGTCACCTCCCCAATACTAATGCTTTGCTGTGAATATGTGCTTCTGTATCTCTCCTTGGGTGACTCTATGGAAGCTATGTACCTTGTTTATGTACCTGACGAATTCTAATAAACCTTTTCTGTTAAAAAAAAAATTCTTTGGTGTTGGGACGGGGTGTCTGTATTCCAGAATGGATCCCTCAGATTGTCCTATTGGTCTCACCACCTCCATATTAATGCTTTGGTGTTTGGACGGGGTGTCTTGATTCTGGGGTGGAACCCACAGATTGTCTTATCGGTGTCACCTCTCCAAAAATAATGCTTTGATGTTGGGACGGGGTGTCTGGATTCCAGAATGGATCCCTCAGATTGTCCTATTGGTGTCTCCACCTTCACATTAGTGCTTTGGTGTTTGGACAGGTGTCTGGATTCTAGGTAGGAACCCTCAGATTGTCCTATTGGCGTCACATCCTCAATATTAATGCTTTGGACAGGGTGTCTGAATTCCGGGTTTTAACCCTCATATTGTTTTTTTTCAGTGTCACCTTCCCAATACTAATGCTTTTTTTGGGACAGGGTGTCTGGATTCCAGGCAAAACGCATTAGGTGTGAACCTAGGGCCAAGGATGGAAATTAGGGCCATATAATACAGGATGACATCACACAGGGAGAGGAGATAAGGGTTACCTTTTCATGCACCTTCTGCTCCAACCTTTTCCCAGGATCAGCCCTTTCTAAACATTGTGCTGTAAAGAGATTTTGTAGATACAGATAACGGGACCTTTTTATGATCTAATAGCCGGGATTACGGTTATTGCCGCCGATGTGACTTTGCTGATCTTTTGCTTTCCTGATCTATCAATATAGTTTTTAGTTTTACATCCCGGATGGCGCAGTGCATCGTGTCCTCTTTATTGTTATTGATTTGCAGTTTTCTGGCTCCGGCTGTACAGGACTATGACATGAATTTTTCTTTAATACAAGAATGTCTGGCCTTCTATAGAACGGCATTGGAGTTCTGGTACCACCAGTAACTTCTCTCAACACACAATATTGTCAAAAGTATTGAGACGCCTGCCTTTACACGCACAGGAACTTTAATGGCACCCCCAGTCTTAGTCCGTAGGGTTCAATATTGAGTTGGCCCCACCCTTCGCAGCTATAACAGCTTCAACTCTTCTGGGGAGGCCGTCCACAAGGTTTAGGAGGGTGTCTATGGGAAGGTTTGACCATTCTTCCAGAAGAGCATTTGTGAGGTCAGGCACTGATGTTGGAGGAGAAGGCCTGGCTAGCAGTCTCCGCTATAATTCATCCCAAAGTAGAACTTTGGGGGTTGAGGTCAGGACTCTGTGCAGGCCACTCAAGCTGTCCACAAGGTTTAGAGGTGTGTCTATGGGAATGTTTGACCATTCTTCCAGAAGTGCATTTGTGAGGTCAGGCACTGATGTTGAACGAGAAGGCTATCAGGTTGAGGTCAGGACTCTGTTTAGGCCACTCAAGTTCCTCCACCCCAAACTCTCTCATCCATGTCTTTATGGACCTTGCTTTGTGCACTGGTGCCCAGTCATGTTGGAACAGGAAGAGGCCGTCCCCAAACTGTTCACACAAAGTTGGGAGCATGAAATTGTCCAAAATGTCTTGGTATGCTGACGTCTTAAGAGTTCCCTTCACTGGAACTAAGGGGCCAATCCCAACCCCTGAAAAACAACCCCCACACCATAATCCCCCCTCCACCCCCCCACACCATAATCCCCCCTCCACCCCCCCCACACCATAATCCCCCCTCCACCCCCCCCACACCATAATCCCCCCTCCCCCACACCATAATCCCCCCTCCCCCCCCCACACCATAACCCCCCCCTCCACCTGTTGGACCAGTGCACAAAACAAGGTCCATAAAGTCATCTTTATCTTTGGGGTTGGGGGTGCAGGACACTCAAGTTCCTCCACCCCAAACTCTCTCATCCATGTCTTTTTGGACCTTGCTTTGTGCACTGGTGCCCAGTCATGTTGGAACAGGAAGGGGCCGTCCACAAACTGTTCCCACAAAGTTGGGAGCATGAAATTGTCCAAAATGTCTTGGTATGCTGATGCCTTAAGAGTTCCCTTCACTGGAACAAAGGGGCCAAGCCCAACCCCTGAAAAACAACCCCCACACCATGATCACCCCTCCACCAGTTGGACCAGTGCACAAAACAAGGTCCATAAAGACATCTTTATCTTTGGGGTTGAGGACTCTGTGCAGGACACTCAAGTTCCTCCACCCCAAACTCGCTCATCCATGTCTTTATGGATCTTGCTTTGTGCACTGGTCCAAATCATTTGGTGGAGGGGGGATTATGGTGTGGGGTTGTTTTTCAGGGGTTGGGCTTGGCCCCTTAGTTCCATTGAAGGGAACTCTTAAGGTGTCAGCATACCAAGACGTTTTGGACAATTTCATGCTCCCAACTTTGTGGGAACAGTTTGGGGACGGCCCCTTCCTGTTCCAACATGACTGAGCACCAGTGCACAAAGCAAGGTCCAAAAAGACATGGATGAGCGAGTTTGGGGTGGAAAACTTGACCGGCTTGACCTTGATAGACCACCTATGAAGCCTTAAAAGTTCCCTTCACTAGAACTAAGGGGCCAAGCCCAGCCGCTGAAAAACAACCCCCCACCATAATCCCCCCTCAACCAAATAATTTGGACCACAGCACAAAGTAAGTTCCATAAAGACATGGATGAGTGAGTTTGGGGTTGAGGAACTTGACTGGCCTAAACAGAGTCCTGACCTCAACCCGATAGAACACCTTTGGGAGAAATTAGAGTGGAGACTGCGGGCCAGGCCTTCTCGTTCAACATCAGTGCCTGACCTCACAAATGCTCTTCTGCAAGAATGGTCAAACATTCCCATAGACACCCTCCTAAACCTTGTGGACGGCCTTCCCAGAAGAGTTGAAGCTGTTATAGCTGCAAAGGGCGGAGCCAACTCAATATTGAAGCCCTACGGGCTAAGACTGGGATGTCATTAAAGTTCATGTGCGTGTAAAGGCAGGCGTCCCAATACTTTTGACAATATAGTGTAGATGTGCCCTGTTGACTGCAAATTGTAAGGACAGGTCCACTTTAAATTTTGACTTTGCCCTCTGGTCCTTGTTCTAGGTGGAGAGGCCTTCAGAAAAGTTCCCCTTGCAATACAATCCATGTGGATGGTTGTCTCTCGGTTGTCAGTGGCAGATGATCTCTTCTCTTGTATTTTTAATCTTCTTCGAACCTCCGGTAGAGTTACAAATCCATAGCACAGGTCCAGACCAAGGCTGATTAGATGTCAGTCACCATTAAATAAGCTATTTAACACAACTGAACACGGGACGACATACACTCTCTCACCAATGAGCGCCCATGCACTTAAATATGGAATACAAGACACCAACATTCGATATGGCTCCTCCATTATTCAAGCAAGAGCTTCAGTGTTCAAACCCCTGGGATCTGTACATGAGAGATAATCCACAAAGAAAACGGACCATACAAGTATCAATGGACACGAAGAACTGTGACTGAGCTGACATTTATGGTTTGGCTTACTAGAGATGAATGGTCTCCAAACTGAGACCCACAGGCAAGATGGGGCCCTTTGCTTGCCTTTACCTGGTCCTTAAGGCACTGTTCCTCCCACTGATACCAATGATGGGGCACTATTCCTCCCACTGATACCAATGATGGGACACTATTCCTCCCACTGATACCAATGATGGGGCACTATTCCTCCCACTGATACCAATGATGGGGCACTATTCCTCTCACTGATACCAATGATGGGACACTATTCCTCCCACTGATACCAATGATGGGGCACTATTCCTCCCACTGATACCAATGATGGGACACTATTCATCCCACTGACACCAATGATGGGACACTATTCCTCCCACTGATACCAATGATGGGGCATTATTCCTCCCACTGATACCAATGATGGGACACTATTCCTCCCACTGACACCAATGATGGGACACTATTCCTTCCACTGACACCAATGATGGGGCACTATTCCTCCCACTGACACCAATGATGGGACACTATTCCTCCCACTGATACCAATGATGGGACACTATTCCTCCCACTGATACCAATGATGGGGCACTATTCCTTCCACTGACACCAATGATGGGGCACTATTCCTCCCACTGATACCAATGATGGGGCACTATTCCTCCCACTGATACCAATGATGGGACACTATTCCTCCCACTGATACCAATGATGGGACACTATTCCTCCCACTGACACCAATGATGGGACACTATTCCTCCCACTGATACCAATGATAGGACACTATTCCTCCCACTGATACCAATGATGGGACACTATTCCTCCCACTGATACCAATGATGGGGCACTATTACTCCCACTGACACCAATGATGGGGCATTATTCCTCCCACTGATACCCATGATGGGGCACTATTCCTCCCACTGATACCAATGATGGGGCACTATTCCTCCCACTGATACCAATGATGGGGCACTATTCCTCCCACTGACACCAATGATGGGGCATTATTCCTCCCACTGATACCCATGATGGGGCACTATTCCTCCCACTGATACCAATGATGGGGCACTATTCCTCCACTGATACCAATGATGGCACACTACTTCTCCCACTGACACCAATGATGGGGCACTATTCCTCCCACTGACACCAATGAATGAGCACTATTCCTCCCACTGACACCAATGATGGGGCAATATTCATCCCAGAGTATGTGAGATTTAATGCCCACATGCAGCACATACTGTAGATGTCCATGGGCAGCAGAAGTTTTATTTTTCTGGACGGGTCTCAGTCGCTAGTAATGATCGGGAGATGGCGGTAC
Source organism: Aquarana catesbeiana (assembly GCF_042186555.1). NCBI lineage: Eukaryota > Metazoa > Chordata > Amphibia > Anura > Ranidae > Aquarana > Aquarana catesbeiana. The sequence goes on along the minus strand of NC_133332.1, from coordinate 319,776,654 downwards.
AAACTCCTGATCATGTGCCCACTGTGACAGCCAATCACAGCAGTCACATTATCAGGTAGACCTTCCCCCACCCCACCCCCCAGGTGTAATAGTCCAGTTAAAGGGATACACAACGAGCACCACCACAAATAATGCACACCTGTGAATGAGCTCTACATGGTTTGTTCCACCCCTGAATGTTGTAGCAGGCACCCAATAACGGGAAGGGTTCAGGCTGTCTATAGCTACCATAGATATCCTATATAGTAAATAAAATAATGATTTTTAGTTGTATAAAATGACCCTGTGACAAGGTTCTACCATGTTGAAGGGAGACGTCACCAGTATTGATTGTCTTGTACATTGAAGTGGTAGCAGATCAGGAAATTCTGAGTGTTCTCTATAATGAATGTATAACTGCAAACAAAGAGGGAGCCAATGATAAGGAGGAGAGATAATATATAGAATGTTATCTCTCTCACCTGTCTGCCTGATTTCATCCTGAGCAAATGTTTGTGCTGAGGTGTAAACATGTGTACAGCGAGGAATCGCCTCCATTATTGTGCTGATAATGGAGATCCATAAAAACTAAACCAACAGACACTTATGATGAGAGGGAGCCCCGGCCATTCCAAGCTGACATCATGATTTACAAAGCTTAGATAAACAACAGTGTACAATGTCCATCATGTATAGCCATCCCTGGGGGCACAAAGTGCCATAAGGTGGATGGGGCTCTTTAGACATGGTAAAACCACAGTAATTTGGGACCATGTCCCACTGGTAATCCTGCTGGTGGTTCCAAAATCCAAGGAGAGCCATTATTTTGGACCATGTCTGACTAGTGATCCTGGTGGTGCTTTCAGTCCTCAAGTATTGTCATTATCTTGGTGGTGGTTGCAATACCCAAGGGTTGCCTTTATTTGGGACCATGTCCCACTAGTGATCCTGGGGGTTGTTGAAAATACCCAAGGGTTGCCATTATTTAGGACCATGTCCCACCAGTGATCTTGGTGTGGTTCCAATACCCAAGGGTTGCCATTATTTAGGACCATGTCCCACCAGTGATCCTGATGAGTGGTTCCAATACCCAAGGGTTACCATTATTTAGAACTATGCTCGTGTTCCAAAACCCAAGGAGAGCCATTATTTGTCTGACTAGTGATCCTGGTGGTACTTTCAGTCCTCAAGTATTGTTATTATCTTGGTGGTGGTTGCAATACCCAAGGGTTGCAATTATTTAGGACCATGTCCCATCAGTGATCTTGGTGGTGGTTCCAATGCCCAAGGGTTACCTTTATTTGGGACCATGTCCCACTAGTGATCCTGGGGGTTGTTGAAAATACCCAAGGGTTCCCATTATTTAGGACCATGTCCCACCAGTGATCTTGGTGGTGGTTCCAATACCCAAGGGTTGCCATTATTTAGGATCATGTCCCGCTAGTGATCCTGATGAGTGGTTCCAATCCCCAAGGGTTACCATTATTTAGAACTATGCTCCGCTAGTGTACATAGTTACATAGTAGGTGAGGTTGAAAAAAGACACAAGTCCATCAAGTCCAACCTATATGTGTGATTATATGTCAGTATTACATTGTATATCCCTGTATGTTGCAATCGTTCAGGTACTTCTCTAATGCCGCGTACACATGAGTGGACTTTCCGGCAGAAAAGGTCCAACCCAACGAAACGAATCCGTCGGACATTCCGATTGTGTGTGGGCTTCATCAGACCTTTTGTGTCGAAAAATCTGATGGACCTTAGAAATAGAACATGTTTCAAATCTTTCCGACGGACTCGATTCCTATCGGAAAAAAACGTTTCTCTGTATGCTAGTCCGACGAACCGAAAACGACGCAAGGGCAGCTATTGGCTACTAGCTATTGAACTTCCTTTTCTAGTCTGGTCATACATCATCACGTTCAAAATGATCGGATTTTGGTGGGATCATGTGTAGGCAAGTCTGTTTCGTCGAAACCCCGTCGGAACTCCGTTGAAAAGTCCTTTGGAGTTCAGTCCAACAAGAAGTCCGCTCGTGTGTACGTGGCATAATAGTTTTTTGAAGCTATCGATGCTCCCCGCTGAGACCACCGCCTGTGTACCTGGTGGTGGTTCCAAAATCCAAGGGTTGTCAATATTTAGGATCACGTCCCACTAGTGATCCTGATGAGTGGTTCCAATCCCCAAGGATTACCATTATTCAGAACTATGCTCCGCTAGTGTACCTGGTGGTGGTTTCAAAATCCAAGGGTTGCCATCATTTAGGACCATGTCCCACTAATGATCCCGGTAGTGGTGGCAAAACCAAGGAATTGCTATTTTTTGGAGCCCAGGCATTTGTAGATTTCCGGACACATGCAACATTCCAAATGACTTCTGAAGCATTTGTAGCACAGCTCCTTAGTGTAGTTCACAAAGACCCCCAAAGATAGCGTGGTAGGCAATAATTTCACTAAAATGGTGGGGATAAAATTAGGCACCAGTCACTTTAGTCTTTTTATTATTTTATTTGCTAAATAAACTATTGGCAGAGAAGAATTAGGCAAAAAACAAAACAAAAAAACCCCCCAAATAGTAGTATTTGGTATTGGCCCTTTAAGAGCAGTTAAATAGTTTTTACGACTCAATTGAGAGACTTCCTCATCCGGCTCCTTTCCTCCACCATTGCCCGTAGCAATAGCCCATTTCCACATCTGTACTCCCATGACCTTTCCCTGCCAACTCATCTGTAGACTCTTCCTCTCATTATAATTACCTCTCCTCTTCACTGTACCATCAACATGTCAACAACACTCACAAGACTCATCCTCTCATCTATACTTCCATTACTTTACTGCCATTTTGGATCCCACCAATTTCCATTTCCATCAATGGCCTGTTAACTCATCTTTAACTTCTATTACTGTAACACATGTCTGTCCTGTCTGTCCCGTGAAAGAAGCATGCACTGATGTCCTCAGACCCAACTCCCAAGGTGATGGCTCAAGGGGCACAAACCAAATCTGCCCTAAAAGTAGCTGGATTTTTAAGGATTAAACCAATCAACCTTTAGAGTTGGACTATAAACTATAATAGGTTTATATGGTTCATTCCAGAAAAGGAGAAAGCAGTAGTAGTTGGAACCATCATCAACTCCTGTCTCGACTACTCAAACTCCCTCTACATAGGTCTACCTAAATACCAGATTCAACACCTTCAAGTTGTCCAAAACACGGCAGCAAGACTAGAGACGGGGAAAAAAACCCTGGGAATCCATCTCCCCGTCGCTGAGGACACTACATTGGCTAACCGTGAAGGATCGGATCACTTTTAAGACCCTCTGCCTCACCCACATATGCACACAAAGAAATGCTCCTTGATACCTCTGCGAGAAAATAAAACACTACACACCCAATCGCAGCCTCCGCTCAACCAAGCAAAACCTCCTCCGCATCCCCAAGTTCCGCTACAAATCAAAAGGAGAATGATGATTCACAGTCCAAGGACCTTGGCTATGGAACGCTCTACCCACTAACATCCGCATGGAAGAAAACCATCGGGCCTTCAGAAAAAAGCTCAAGACCCACCTCTTCTAAATATGCAGGACAATTAAGGACGGATCAGCGCCTTGAGGCGATTCAGTTCGCATTTGTAGCGCTATACAAGTCTTTAATTCATTCATTCATTCATAAGTTGGACAATAAACTATAATGTGTCTAAATTCAAAGTCTGGGCTCTAGTGAACTAGAAACTGATGTTTCTAGTGTTTCTAAAGCATAAGGGAAGTAAGAGTAAGGGTCCAATCACATCTGAATTAAAGCCATGTGTTTTGGTGACACCCAGGGAAGGTTGGGACATCCAGGGAAGGTTGGGGCACCCAGGGAAGGTTGGGACTCCCAGGGAAGGTTGCATCACCAGTGCCAGTAGGTCATTCTTATACTCTAATTACAAGATTGTGTGAGATTATGGTTTATTTATCCATTGGAATGTTTCTGCCTCAATGGAAATGTTAACACTGTGCTAGACCTAATAATGCACATGCTCAAGGTTTGCGAAGGACATCATTGGTGAGCTGGGTCTGAGACAGAGGAAGAGTAAGTGGGCCAAATGTTGTTGAAAAGAAGATGGAGCACTGTGTTGCCAGAGTGGTGGACTAGTTAGAGGGCTTCAGTGATTGGCTCTATGAAGTGCCACGTTCCTAAATAGCATAGAACAAGAAAATCCCCTGGAGGCGGGACTTTGAAGGCACTAAACACAATGTAGTAGAAATAGTGGTGGACTAGAGGGGAAAAAAAAAGAAAGGTTAAGGTAGACAATGGGACAGAAGATAAATGGTAAGTGGAAGGTCCCTTTGTGGCTATGATGTCTGAGTTTTTTATGGTAACACTAAGGCAAGCCACTTGACTTGGGAAAGGAGGGAGGTGGCACAAGACAGTTGACCTAGGAGAGCTGGAAGTATCAATCCAATTATCTTTTAGGGTCCGTACACTGATTTGGATCCTCCTCTTGAGGAGAACAGGAAGCCAGGAGAACGTTCTGCTCTGTGGCCCAGTACCATACCCCTCAATTGTCCCAACCCCAAAAAATCATCCTGGAATTCAACCAAAATCTGGAAATTTTGCAGGTCCAGGATATGTCCCAGAGCTGAGTGCTTAAATGATTTCTCCAGCACCAGCACCAGATCTCAGCAGGCACAGTCTGGTAGATTTATCTCTGGCCCAACAGAACCTGCCTAGTTCCACCGGTGACCTCAGCAAAAGGAGGCAAAGGGAGGAAGCAGTGTGAGACACAGATGTCTACCAGGTAAGTTTCTACTGAACACCAATGATGGGGGCGTTTCTAACCCACAATGACCACCAATGGTTGGTAAAAAAAAGGTGAGAGGTGTAACACCTCAGGTGTTGCTGCCACTGACTACCAATGATTATAAAGGGAGGGTTTTATTTTGCTATATACCCCCTTGTTTGCTGCTAACCAGGACCGTGAAATCACGTTTCTCCTGCAACCATGCTCCATGGGAAGCCACATTGAGCATGTGTTTTCAGCAGCATAGATATATGATTATTATTATTATTATTTGTAGACGATTTCATTATTTTCTCAGAAAGAAGCCACGTCTGTCTTTCTTATTTCTTGTGACCTCACATCATGTGATCAAAGTGAAAGTAATGGGGATGGGGGGGGGGCTGTGAGTTAATGAATGGCTTAATCCCATCATAGCGATTTTCTTTCTTCTTAGCAGATGTAAGCTTTTGTCTTAATGGTTCCAATTATCAGAGCTAATTACTGCTAATTGCTCCCAGAAGAGAGTGTAAGAGATACAAATAGCACGGCTTGAAGGAAGAGTTTGACATGAAACAGAACTTGTTACCAGACGTACACCCCAGCAACCCCCCCCCAATATAAAGCCAATCAAACACTACAAATGGGGCCCATTTTAAAAGCGAGTTCTACTTTCTACGTTTCATCCATTAACCAAGATGATCACCAGTAGATGGTCTTCGTTCTACTGAGCACTCAGAATGGGTACCCAACACTATTATGTCTTCAGTCACCTAAACACTATCTTCTTACTATGATACACTTGGTAGTGATACTTTGTGACCCAATGAAGATATATGAATATTCATATTAGAAATAAGTTTGTACTTGCACACCATGAAAGCAAAAAGAGCTTCAAAATGATATGCAAAGGTGAAAGGGTATGACTGCTAAAGACAATATCAGTCCATCTTCAAATGTGTATTTGAAGACAAATGTTCATCACCTTCTAAGAGGATCTATCATCAGATTATTTTTTTTAAGTAAACATCTCATTTCAAAACCACTAAACCAGCCATTCTCAACCAGGGTTCCGTGGAACCCTGGGGTTCCTCCAGAGGTTGCTAGGGGTTCCTTGAGCTGTGGCTGTTGGACCACCTATTTGATGATGCCTACAGAGTTCAAGGTTCAGCACCAATTAGCAAAGCCAGCAGCATGACACCAAATATCTTTTTAGCTGTCTTTAATGGTGGCATTTAAACACCACCTTAAGGGGGACATTCTTCCTATTGACCACTAATATAAGGAGCATTGTTCCTATTGAGCCCCGATGATTTGATTTTAGTAAGGGTTCCTCAAAACATGAAAATTATTTTTTGGGGTTCCTCTAGGGTTAAAGGGTTGAGAAAGCCTGCACTAAACCATGGACCCCCCACACTGCCACGACTATTGATATAGAAACGCCCCAACGCCCACCCCATGTCATTTGATCTATGTGGCTATAACATCCTCCACTCTTCTAGAAAGACTTTCCAGAAGATTTTTGAGGGTATCTGTGGGAATGTGTGCCAATTTGTGAGGTCAGGTAGTGATGTTGGATGAGAAGATTTGGCTCGGAGTTCCAATTCATCAATTCATCCCAAAGGTGTTCAGTAGGGCTGAGGTCTGGGCTCTTTCAAGGACACTCAAGTTCCTCCAAACCAAACTGGTCAACCTCTACTGCAGGTTGTCTTTTGAGAACTCAGGAGACATCTCTCCACTATGTTTTTTCAATTGTCTCTGTCTGCCATTCCCATCATGAAACCAAGGGTGTCATGCCCCATCCACAAAACCAACCAAATGTCTTCCAAAAGTAGGTTTGAGGTCAGGGCTCTGTGCAGGATGCTTGAGTTCCTCCATGACCTCAAACCTACTGAACACTTTAGGATAAGAAGATCTGATCCCAAAAGTGTGTTCAGTAGGGTTGAGGGCAGGTACTGATGTTGGATGAGAAGATCCAATCCCAAAGGTCTTGCAAAAGTAGGGTCAGGGCTATGTACAGAAGACTCTATTTCTTTCACACCAAACTGGTAAAGCCATGTCTTTATGGAGATGTTGGTTGAGAGGGCCGAGCTCATTCCAATTCATCCCAAAAGTGTTCAATAGAGCTGAGATCAGGGCTCTGTGCAGGACTCTTGAGTTCCTTCACACATCACACCTATATGAGCTTGCTGGGCACCCCATTCCAAAACTGTGGTCATTAATATGTATTTTTTGTTGCTTTAACATCCTCCAATCTTCTGGGAAGACTTTCCACAAGCTTTAGGAAAAGAAGATCGGATCCCAAAAGGGCAGGTACTGATATTGGATGAGAATACCCATTCCCAAAGGTCTTGCAAAAGTAGGGTTGGGGTCAGGGCTCTGTGCAGGATGCTTGAGTTCCCCCATGACCTCAAACCTACTCAACACTTTAGGATAAGAAGATCTGATCCCAAAAGGGTTCAGTAGGGTTGAAGGCAGGTACTAATGTTGGATGAGAAGATCTAATCTCAAAAGTCTTGCAAAAGTAGGGTTGAGGTCAGGGCTATGTGCAGGACACTTAATTTCTTTCACACCAAACTGGTAAAGCCATGTCTTTATGGAGATGCTGGTTGAGAAGACCTAGCTCATTCCACTTCATCTCAAAGGTGTTCAGTAGGGTTGAGACCAGGGCTCTGTGCAGGACTCTTGAGTTCCTACACACATCACACCTATATGAGCTTGCTGGGCACCCCATTCCAAAACCGTGGTCATTAATATGTATTTTTTGTTGCTTTAACATCCTCCAATCTTCTGGGAGGACTTTCCACAAGCTTTTGGAGGGTGTCTGTGGGAAATTGTGTCCATTTGGGAGGTCAGGTACCAATGTTGGATGAGAAAACCTGGCTCACAATCAGCATTCCAATTCATCCCAAAGGTGTTCAGTAGAATTTAAGTCAGGGCTCTCTGAGGGACACTTACGTTCCTCCATGACCTCAAACCTACTCAACACCTTTAGGAAAAGAAGATCTCATCCCAAAAGAGCAGGTACTTATATTGGATGATAATACCCAATCCCAAAGGTCTTGCAAAAGTAGGGTTGAGGTCAGGGCTGTGTGCAGGATGCTTGAGTTCCCCCATGACCTCAAACCTACTCAACACTTTAGGATAAGAAGATCTGATTCCAAAAGGGTTCAGTAGGGTTAAGGGCAGGTACTGATGTTCGATGAGAAGATCTAATCCCAAAGGTCTTGCAAAAGTAGGGTTGAGGTCAGGGCTATGTACAGAAGACTCGATTTCTTTCACACCAAACTGGTAAAGCCATGTCTTTATGGAGATGTTGGTTGAGAGGGCCGACCTCATTCCAATTCATCCCAAAAGTGTTCAATAGGGCTGAGATCAGGGCTCTGTGCAGGACTCTCGAATTCCTCCACACATCACACCTATATGAGCTTGCTGGGCACCCCATTCCAAAACCATGGCCATTAATATGGAGTTTTTGTGGCTTTAACATCCTCCCCTCTTCTGGGAAAACTTTTCACAAGATTTTGGAGGTGTCTTTGGGAATTTGTGTTCATTTGTGAGGTTGGGTATTGATGTTGGATGAGAAGAAATGGCTCACAATTAATATTCCAACTGATCCCGAAGGTGCTCAGGAGGGTTGAGGTCAGGGCTCTGTGCAGGACACTCGAGTTCCTTCATGATCTCAAAGCTACTGAACACTTTAAGGATAAGAAGATCTGATCCCAAAAGTGTTCAGTAGGGTTGAGGGCAGGTAGTGATGTTGGATAAGAAGACCCAATCCCAAAGGTCTTTTCAAAAGTAGGTTTGAGGTCGGGGCTCTGTGCAGGATATTCAAATTCCACATCACACCTCACAATCAGTGTTCCAATTCACCTCAAAAGTGTTCAGTAGGGTTGAAGTCACGGCTCTGTGAAGGACACAAGTTACTCCATGACCTCAAACCTACTGAACACCTTTAGGAAAAGAAGATCTGATCCCAAAAGGGCAGGTACTACTGATGTTGGATGAGAAGACCCATTCCAAAAGGTCTTGCAAAAGTAGGGTTGAGGTCAGGGTTTTGTGTAGGACACTCGGCCTCAAACCTACTGAACACTTTTAGGATAAGACAACCTGATCCCAAGGGTATTCAGTAGGGTTGAGGTCAGGTACCGATGTTGGATAAGAAGACCTGATCCCATAGGTGTTTAGTAGGGTTGAGGTCAGGTACTGTTGTTGGATGAGAGGACCCGATCCCAACGGTCTTCCAAAAGTAGGGTTGAGATCAGGGCTCTGTGCAGGACACTCGAGTTCCTCCACACCTAACCATGTCTTTATGGAGCTGAACATCTAATTCCAAAAAACAAGGCCATTAATAAAGTAAATATATATTTAATCCCAAGGGTGTTCTATAGGGTTGAGATCAGGGCTCTGTGCAGGACACTCAAGTTTCTCCACACCAAACTGGTCAAACCATATCTTTATGGAGCTGGCTTTGTACACAGAGGAGGCACAGCCATGCTGGAACAGAAAAGGGTCTTCACCAAACTGTTACCACAAGGTTGGAAGAGCACAATTGTCTACAACGTCTTTGTGTGATGGAGGATTACCAGGACCCTTCACCGGAGACAAATAAACTCTGTTTGGAGGGGGGTTTACATTTCTCCTTTATAGGTAGGTGTGATGGTCAGGGGTCTATATTTGGTATATTAGAATCCATAACAAATTTGGTGACATATTTAAGCCACACAGAGGATTAGAACATGGCTGTATAATGGCTGCAAACAATGAACAAGCAGTACTATTTAGTACGACTCTGGTACTATTGCTCTCCCAGGATGGGTGAGGGGAGAACAGACATATGTGATTCCACTATAAAACTCTGTGAGTGGTTAATAATTCATGCAAATCAATACAACTGTAAATTTACACTCATACATAGTATAACAGTATAAGGTTAACGTAAGATAGATTTTCCATATGTATCACAAAACAAAGCTTAACATTAGACCTCTGTAGACCCAGGTCTGACCTTCCTGTCATTCAGGAGAATCCACCTCTTCTTTGTTTTATACTTCAATCACTCAACCCATCTAACTGATGACTGGAAGGATGAGAAAAATTGAGAGCTTTTGCATTTATGAAAATACAGAGAAAATCGGGGGGGATGTCAGTGCAATTTTACCACCTTGGTGAAGCATTGTGGTGAATAGTAAAGGTGGTTTAAGGGTGCTTTGGGCTTTTAATGGCTCCTGAGGATTTTAGAAGCTCTTTCAACTATTCTTTGGCCAAAAACACAGACCCTTGTTACCTGTGAAGAAGATGTTTGATATTATAATGGACATGGTATATTTCAAGGATTGCCTGTTGGTTTCCATGTAAAGGCTTATGGGTTGAATTCCCTGTAGACCAGCCTTTCTCAACCAGGGCTCCTCCGGAGATTTGTAGGGTTCCTAGGGAGTATTAAGCCTCTCAGATAAGTAAACACTGCCACCAATCATCTTTGTAGCTATCCGTAAGGGACAGTCTTCTCACTGATCACCAATGTAAGGAGCATTCTTCTCACTGATAACCAATGTAAGGAACATTCTTCTCACTGATCACCAATGTAAGGGACATTCTTCTCACTGATCACCAATGTAAGGAACATTCTTCTCACTGATCACCAGTGTAAGGAACATTCTTCTCACTGATCACCAATGTAAGGAACATTCTTCTCACTGATCACCAATGTAAGGAACATTCTTCTCACTGATCACCAATGTAAGGAACATTCTTCTCACTGATCACCAATGTAAGGGACATTCTTCTCACTGATCACCAATGTAAGGAACATTCTTCTCACTGACCACCAATGTAAGGAACATTCTTCTCACTGATCACCAATGTAAGGAACATTCTTCTCACTGATCACCAATGTAAGGAACATTCTTCTCACTGGCCACCAATGTAAGGAACATTCTTCTCACTGATCACCAATGTAAGGAACATTCTTCTCACTGATCACCAATGTAAGGAACATTCTTCTCACTGATCACCAATGTAAGGAACATTCTTCCCACTGATCACCAATGTAAGGAACATTCTTCTCACTGATCACCAATGTAAGGGGAACATTCTTCCCACTGACCAGTGACCACCAATGTAAGGAGCATTCTTCCCACTGATCACCAATATAAGGAGCATTCTTCTCACTGATCACCAATGTAAGGAACATTCTTCTCACTGATCACCAATGTAAGGAACATTCTTCCCACTGATCACCAATGTAAGGAACATTCTTCTCACTGATCACCAATGTAAGGAACATTCTTCTCACTGATCACCAATGTAAGGAACATTCTTCTCACTGATCACCAATGTAAGGAACATTCTTCTCACTGATCACCAATGTAAGGAACATTCTTCTCACTGATCACCAATGTAAGGAACATTCTTCTCACTGATCACCAATGTAAGGAACATTCTTCCCACTGATCACCAATGTAAGGAACATTCTTCCCACTGATCACCAATGTAAGGAACATTCTTCTCACTGATCACCAATATAAGGAACATTCTTCTCACTGATCACCAATGTAAGGAACATTCTTCTCACTGATCACCAATGTAAGGAACATTCTTCTCACTGATCACCAATGTAAGGAACATTCTTCTCACTGATCACCAATGTAAGGAACATTCTTCTCACTGATCACCAATGTAAGGGACATTCTTCTCACTGATCACCAATGTAAGGAACATTCTTCTCACTGATCACCAATGTAAGGAACATTCTTCCCACTGATCACCAATGTAAGGAACATTCTTCTCACTGATCACCAATGTAAGGAACATTCTTCTCACTGATCACCAATGTAAGGAACATTCTTCTCACTGATCACCAATGTAAGGAACATTCTTCTCACTGATCACCAATGTAAGCATCCACTCCAGCCCACCTAGGCAGTGCACTAAAGCTGAACTCCGGCTCAAACTAAAATCCTCCCATGCAGTTGGTTCCGCCCTGACACTGCGAGGGTTAAATACTTATTTGTGTCTGAAAAAAAAACAATCCTCTGCTCCTGCAGGCTCCTTCTATGCTACTAGACCGGTTCTCGCAGCCTCTTCTTCCCTACGCTCCAGTGCTCGCAGGTCATTAAGTATAATATTGTGCCCTGCATTGGACATGAGGACGCAAGGCAGCACCGTCTTTAAGGCAGGGCAAAAGGGGCAGCTTCCCCAGGGCCTAGTCATTGTTGTGGGGCCCAAAGCTGCTGCCACTTGAGCCTACAATAGTTGACAAGTGGATTTGGGAGGGCCCAAGAAAATGTTTGCCTAGGGTCCAATCAATATTAAAGACAGCCCTGACGCAAGGGACAGTCCACCGCCAGAGTGTAAGGAGAAGTAGGGATCAGGTAAATAAAACTGCCTTTTCCAATACTGTAGATGTAACTGAGCATTTAACCCTTGCAATGCAGGGGCAGCCCCACTGGACAGGGGGGTTTTTCCTCTCCCGGAGATAGGCTTTAAAGATACCATGCCGGGAAGTATAGTAACACAGGGAGCCTCACTTTGGTTCCTGCCCGAGGCCCCAGTTTGCCTAAAACGCGCCCCCCCCCCCCCCCCCCCCCCCAGCACCACCAGCTTGTATATTATTTCCTATCCTCATGTTTTAACAGTTTCAGTTTAGCAATTAATTGCCCCGTCCAGCTGAGAAAAATGTCCACGTTTACCTTTGAAAAGAAAACAAACTTTCTCTCTAATAATCTCATTAGCGCTCAGCGGAGAAAAAGTTCAAATAAACAGGATATGGTTGGTTACAGGATGGCAATCTGTGTCTCAGGCACTAGATGGCGCTGTACACCACCATTGCCATCACAGAAGGCTCACATTGGGATAGTACATGGCTCCACTACTGTTGGGGGATGACAAGGTTTATTAGGTGGTTGAACCTCCTTTCTAAACAGACTGTCAGGCCTGCCTAGGACATGTTAGAGTTCACTACTAAAATATATGACTGTTTATAGAAATGACACCTGTAACGTATAAGAAGGATAGAACATGAATGTAAAGGTTAATGACCATGTCACCAAGGCAGAGAATGGCCAGGCAGACAATTAATTTACGCTTGTGTTCACACCGCCATATGATGCGAAAGCAGCTATTATGGGTTACTAAGCTCATACTGGTAAACTGGATCTTTCAGAAGGACACATGTCTACATGAATGCATTCCTGACACGTCACAATATTCAGCAACAGTATCTCCACCTTTTATCAATAAAAAGCCACCTATGAGTCCCACTCAGTGACTTTGCCTGGGCTGAGATGATGTCATCAGTCTGCTGCAGGCAAGAGAAAGCATTTCCTCAGTCTCCCCCCCCCCCCCAGCGATCAGACTGCAACATTGTACATTTGTATCAAGTCACAAACAGGTACTGCTGTCGGCATTTCAATGTATTCCAAAGATGTTCAGTAGGGTTGAGGTCAGGGCTTTCTGCAGGACACGCAATTTCCTCCATGACATCAACGCTACTGAACACCTTTGGGATGAAAAGACCTCATTCCAAAGGTGTTCTGTAGGGTTAAGGGCAGGCCAGATACTGCTGTTAGATGAGAAGCCCTTTTCTGAAAGGTCTTCGAAAAGTAGGGTTGAGGTCAGGGCTTTGTACAGTATACTTGAGTTCCTCCATGACCTCAAACCTGCTGACCACCTTTGTGATGGGAAGATACTGATGAGCAGGTACTGATGTTGGATGAGAAGACATTGTACCAAAGGTCTTATGAAAGTAGGGTTGAGGTCAGGGCTCTGTGCAGAACACCCAAGGACCTCCATGGCCTCAAAACTACTGAACACCTTTGGGATGAGAAGACCTCATCCCAAAGGTCTTCCAAAAATAGGGTTGAGGTCAGGGCTCTATGCAGGAGACTAGAGTTCGTCCATGACCTCAAACCTATTAAATGCCTTTGGAATGAGAAGACCTCATATGTCTATTGTTGAGCTTATGTTCTACCAAAACACCAAGATCCTTCTCCTCTATGGATTCCCCTAGTTGTACTCCTTCTAGTATGTATGATGCATGCATATTCTTAGCCCCCACGTGAATAACTTTACATTTATCAACATTAAACCTCATTTGCCACTTAGTTGCCCAATTAGTCAGTGCAGTGTACTAAATGCTTTTGGAATGAGAAGACCTCATACCAAAGGTGTTCCGTAGGTTTAAGGTCAGGTACTGATGTTGGGTGAGAAGACATCATACCAAAGGTGTTCCGTAGGGTTAAGGTCAGGTACTGATGTTGGATGAAAAGACCTTATACCAAAGGTCTTCCAAAAGTAGGGTTGAGGTCAGGGCTCTATGCAGAACACTCAAGTTTCTCCATGGCCTCAAACCTACTGAACACCTTTGGGATGAGAAGACCTCATCCCAAAGGTGTTCCATAGGGTTAAGGGCAGATACTAATGTTGGATAAGAAGACCTTATACCAAAGGTCTTCCAAAAGTAGGGTTAAGGTCAGGGCTCTGTGTAAGAGACTCAGGTTCCTCCACACCAAACTGGCCACACCATGTCTTTATGGAGCTAACTTTGTACACAGGGGGAGCCCAGTCATGCTGGAACAGAAAAGGGTCTTCACCAAACTGTTACCACCAAGACTGGAAGAGCACAATTGTCTACAATGTCTATGTATGATGGAGTATTACCAGGACCCTTCACTGAAGACATCATTTTGACCACATAGTGTAAATCATATATTTTATTTGGACATAGTGTTTTCTTTGGACTGGATGACTCATCTTGTAGAATTACCTTTAAAAAACCTCAAACCAATATACAGTGTGGCCAGATAACTAACCACATCCTACATGAGTGGGGGACCTGACACCGTATGGAAGCGGGCAACAATATGACCGGCTAAGTACCACTAAAGATGTTCTGTTAATTGATTCATTTTCTTGTATCAATAGGCCTGTAGTAAAATGTAAAGTTGTTTGGCAGTCACAGAATTAATATATTGTAAGATGTTCAACTGGTAGTGGCACTGGTAAACCACGCACTAGACTGGGACACCCAGGAGGACTCCATGCAAATTTGCCCTGCACTCTATTTTTGAGCAAGGCAGTAAATAGAATTTCAGTGCAGGAGGGCTTTGTAAAGCAAGGCCATAACATAAAACCATCAAAATATCTGCTCATATGAGCCAATAACTCAACTCGGGTCAGATCCTGACTAACAGGGCTTCCCCAAATGGGTTCCTCAAAACAAACAGGCAGCACATGAACCTTTTTAGTGTTTTGTCAGCAGTTGGCCTTTTTACCCAGCAGCAGAAAGAGGGAGAGAAAGAGCTCTGAGGATCAGTCAGATCACATAGATAAAAACCCGCACAGCTGAGATGAATAATAAAGTCTGGCTTCCATAAAAAGCATGTGGACTCAGAAATGGTGGCCAAAGCTCTACAAAGCCTCCAGGCACCAGGACCCAGACAGAACTTAATTAGAAAGCAACTTCATAACAGATTTAAACCCTGATGCCCCTCACCATCTATAGTAACAAAGGTAGCAGCGCTAATATTCCTAAGTGAATAAATAATACTAAATAGTGACGTTTAACCTTAATATTTTGCCAAGAAAATATTAATACAAAATTATATGTACCAACAAAACTTAGTAAATAAAACCAACATTCATTGATACACCCTAACAAAGCGAATAATAGTCCATATAAAGTGTGGTGAGAAGGCCTAGGCTAGAATTCCGGTCTTCAAAGTAAATAGATAGGTGATAGGGTAAAACATTCCTCCACCGCACCACCGTGATAGCTCAAAATGAAATGCGCGCTTACCACAAGGCAAGCCCAAAGGAGCTTGCGACCTTAACCCGGTCGGGGCCTTTATCTGGATGGATTGGTAGGGAACAATACTCCACTTCTTATAGCCGGAGGGGATGATGAATAACACTGCTCCACCAAGCCACAGGGGATCGGTCACACCATGGAGGGATGTATAGGTAACTCCAAGTTAAGGGATGGTTCCCATTCAGAGGTTCCCCGGGAAAAGAAAGGGAAACACCATAGCGTAATCCTGGTATTACCGTTTATTAAGAAGATTAAAAAGCACTTACAGTGTAGTAGAATCGAAACAGCATAAAATCTGTTGCTAAAGCAATCACCCGTCCTGCAGACGGTACATGCAGTACGTCAGCTCCTCCCGACGCGCGTTTCATCACACTCTGACGTCGTCTGGGGCACCCTCACCATCTGTATGTGAGAAACCCAGGTGACACATATACACCACCCACACCTCCACCAATATCTTCTAAAGATATGTTCTTCTACCTTGTAGCCATGTACTGTATAGAAACGATTCATAAACCCCATCTCTAAATCCTTACAGATGCTTGAACATGTCATTTCAAAAGCCATTTTTAGAGTTTTTAAATCTACAGATTTCATTAACATAATCCGTAGTGATCCTGCCACTTCCTATTGTAGGGTGACAACACTCTTTCCATGTCTCCCAATTGTGCTTTTGGGTTGTCACTCTGTCACAACGAGACTACAGTGGGCCTTTCTACACACCACACAGACATGGTCCATGGTTGCCACCATCAGGGAATCCATCCTGAAAAATGCCATGGAGCCATTGCTGGAGTACATGTAGACGGGACATGGCTGCAAAGGGGGAGCTTTTGGGATCTTAATGTAAGGGGAGGAGATATGTGTTGGGATGAAGTAACTCATGTGACTTATGTCATCCCAGCCTGGCTAATCAAAATGGCTGAAAAATGCAACCCAGAAGAAGGCCGGGTGAAGATGGAAGCACTGGCAGCAAAGGGCAACATTGCAGTGCTGGTGGGGGGGGGGGGGGGCTGGCGGGGGTGCTGTGTTGGGTACGTTTGCTGTAATGTGGTAATATACTCTGCATACTAGCACATTATCGCGAAAAAGCTCCTGGGGGCCCCAAATGTTTCATTACGCTTTGCGGATCTCTGTGGTGGCTCGTTGTTATTTCTGGGAAATGGAAATTGTCAGAGCGTTGAAGCGAAGAATAATCCATTAAGGAAAGTGCCACCAAGCACAGGATTGTTCCTCCACTTAGCCGTGTGTTTATTTCTTCCTGAGACTAACTCAGTGTGACAAAACAAGAAACACACACAGTGTCGCTCCATTACCATCCCCCGCCCGGCAGGAGTTCACCTTGGTTCATGTTTGGTCTGCGGCATACATCTGTACGAGGGGTGAGAACATGGAGCACACGGAGAAGGACTCCGCTCTGAGGTGTTGGTACGAAACTTAAAAAGTGTTAGTGGAAAGCTGGACCAGGAAATGGATCGGAGATTAAATCCCAGGGGGCAGCTGGCACAAGTGATACCCCTGGCAGGTGACATGGGCTCATCCAAGGCGCAGAGTCTAAATGATAACTTGGTCTTCAGTAGAGCAACCCATGAGGAGTGATGGGCCGGTGATCCTATTGACCCCCCGGGCTACTTTGCTGAAAGCTGACACCAGGTTGGGTCCCTTAGGATCACTTCCCCAAGGGTTTGTGGGTATAGTGTGGCTACCATATGAAGACACGGTGTGAGTAGTAAGAGGTCAGTATCCAGTCAGAGGGTGAGGTAGGCAGGAGGCAAGAGAATAGTTGGTATCCAGGCAGAGGTTGAGACAGGCAGCAGGCAAGAGGGGAGCCAGTACCCAGGCAAAGGTCAAGGCAGGCAGCAGGCAAGAGGGTAGTTGATATCTAGGGTAAGGCCGAGGAAGGTGGCAGACGAGAGAGTAGTCAGTATCCAGGTGGAGGTTGAGGCACGTGGCAGGCAAGAGAATATTTGGTATTTAAGTAGTGGCTGAGGCAGGCAGCAGGCAAGAGCAGAGCCAGCAGTGGCGTCGGGAGGGGGGCTGAGGGGGGCTGGAGCCCCGAGTGGGCCCTCAAAAAGCCCCGGGTCTCGGACATTCACAATTCAATTATCAGTCCCGAGCCCGAGCGGGGAGCGATCTGACTCCGAACGCGGCTGAGTGACATAGCAAGTCCCGCCTTCTGAAGCCTGCAGGGCCTATGATGGACGTCCCACTGGTCCAATGCCGGGACCGTGGGATGTGTGACGTCCATCATAGGCGCTGCAGGCTCCAGCAGAAGGAGGGAATTACAATGGGGCTGCATCGAGCACTATGAGATCCCGGATCGGCTCTTGGGCAGGCGGCTCTCCTCTCCTGTCCTGCCTCTGGCTGCCTGATGTCTACTGGGATGGGCGCGCCGCACACTATGGCTGGGCTGCAGGAGGAGGTCACCTGAAGTCTGACGTGTAATGGTCAGGTAGGTCAGTGCGTGTCAGTGTGTGTCAGGTAGGTCAGTGTGGGTCAAGTAGGTCAGTGTGGGTCAGGTAGGTCAGTGTGGGTCAGGTAGGTCAGTGCGTGTCAGTGTGTGTTGGGTAGGTCAGTGTGTGTCAGGTAGGTCAGTATGGGTCAGGTAGGTCAGTGTGGGTCAGGTATGTGGTCAGTATGGGTCAGTTAGGTTTGTGTAATGATCAGTGTAGGTCAGTGTGTGTCAGGTAGGTCAGTGTAATGGTCAGGTAGGTCAGTGTAATGGTCAGGTAGGTCAGTGTGGGAAAGGTAGGTCAGTGTAATGGTCAGGTAGGTCAGTGTGGGTCAGGTAGGTCAGAGTAATGATCAATGTGTGTCAGGTAGGTCAGTGTGTGTCAGGTAGGTCAGCATGTGTCAGTATGTCAGTATGCATCAGGTAGGTCAGTGTGGGTCAGGTAGGTCAGTGTGGGTCAGGTAGGTGGTCAGTATGGGTCAGGTAGGTCTGTGTAATGATCAGTGTAGGTCAGTTTGTGTCAGGTAGGTCAGTGTGGGTCAGGTAGTTCAGTGTAATGGTCAGGTAGGTCAATGGGGGGTCAGGTAGGTCAGTGTAATGATCAGTGTGTGTCAGGTAGGTCAGTGTGGCTCAGGTAGGTCAGTGTAATGGTCAGGTAGGTCAGTGTAATGATCAGTGTGTGTCAGGTAGGTCAGTGTGTGTCAGGTAGGTCAGTGTGTGTCAGGTAGATCAGTGTAATGATTAGTGTGTGTCAGGTAGGTCTGTGTGGGTCAGGTAGGTCAGTTTAGTGGTCAGGTAGGTCAGTTTAGTGGTCGGGTAGGTCAGTTTAGTGGTCAGGTAGGTCAGTGTGGGTCAGGTAGGTCAGTGTAATTATCAGGTAGGTCAGTGTGTGTCAGGTAGGTCAGTGTGTGTCAGGTAGGTCAGCATGTGTCAGTAGGTCAGTATGCATCAGGTAGGTCAGTGTGGGTCAGGTAGGTCTGTGTAATGATCAGTGTAGGTCAGGTAGGTCTGTGTGGCTCAGGTAGGTCAGTGTAATAATCAGTGTGTGTCAGGTAGGTCAGTGTGGGTCAGGTAGGTCAGTTTAGTGGTCAGGTAGGTCAGTTTAGTGGTCGGGTAGGTCAGTTTAGTGGTCGGGTAGGTCAGTTTAGTGGTTGGGTAGGTCAGTTTAGTGGTCGGGTAGGTCAGTTTAGTGGTCGGGTAGGTCAGTTTAGTGGCTGGGTAGGTCAGTTTAGTGGTCAGGTAGGTCAGTTTAGTGGTCAGCATTGATGGGCACTGGTAAGCCAGGCAGCAACCAGTAAGTGACCCCCCCCCCCCCCAGTGACGGGTTCGGACTGCGGGCTGAAGCCCCTGGTCTTCTTCCCACCTAGCACCGCCCCTGGGAGCCGGGATCCAGGCAGAGGTCAAGGCAGGCAGCACTTTGTATGATTTTATTTGGATAGATGATGTCATTGATGTCGTTTTCCATGTATTTGAACCCACAAACACTAAATGACCAGAAAACCTCCCACAATGACCCCCCAGGACACAACATTCCTAGAAATCTTTCATTTTTAATGCAGAACTCCGAACGTCTTCCTATCACTAAAGTCCACCAACAACGTGGAATGTCCCCCATTAATATCCGGAGGTCACTTTACAAGGGAAAGGAGATCAATAACGTTTCATTAAAAAAAAAAGGAAATCTTTCTGAATTGGGGGAGGTGATATAATGAGGGGCGGTAATAAGCTGCAGCTGGAGAGCCGACATCTGTACAACGTCCTGATAACCAGCGCTGAGGACGGAGCCCCCCGTCTGCCGGCCCGGGGGGGTCACACTTCTCCCTTCGAGGTCCTTCTGGACTCAGGAAATAATTCATTTTATACAAAGTTTCTTTTATTATTTTTTGTTATCCCTGAAGTCATATTGAATGCAGTGCAAGGATTCCTCTGCAATATTACAAGTCCGTGATCAGACTGTACATTGTAACTTTGTAGAAGGAGGAGGAGTCATTTCCTCAGTCTCCCCTCCCCCAGTGATCAGACTGTACATTGTAACTTTGTAGAAGGAGGAGGAGTCATTTCCTCAGTCTCCCCTCCCCCAGTGATCAGACTATACATTGTAACTTTGTAGAAGGGGGAGGAGTCATTTCCTCAGTCTCCCCTCCCCCAGTGATCAGACTATACATTGTAACTTTGTAGAAGGGGGAGGAGTCATTTCCTCAGTCTCTCCTCCCCCAGTGATCAGACTGTACATTGTAACTTTGTAGAAGGAGGAGGAGTCATTTCCACAGTCTCCCCTCCCCCTGGGGATCAGACTGTACATTGTAACTTTGTGGCAAGTCACAAAGTGAGAGACTGCAGCAGGGGGCTGATCTGTGTCAGACATTTGTGAACACGGCCAAGAACTGCACAGGCACCAGGATCTCTGTGTGTCATCTCTCAGCCCTAGAAGGTAGATTAGATGCTGACCCTGAACGATGACTGAACCAATATGGCGCCATCCTTCTGGGGATAGAAGCAGATGAAACCATTGCCAGGGGAGGAAGCGCCAAGTAACCATCACTGAAGTCAATGCAGAAGAGGCTGAAAAGAGGTTGCAGGTGATCAGCAGGAACTGATACACTACAAAGTAACAAAAGAAAGAAAAGTGAAAAGAAGGATCTTATTATTTTGAAATGACGTTTGTTTATAATAGACGGAGCAGATGAAGAGTCATCCGGGGTTTACACTTCACTTGGAGACATGGACCTCCTTGACCTCTCCTTCCATTGGACAGACGAATGTTCTGTCCCCGGTAATGGCTGTGATGAGGACATCTGCCGCTCAGGTTTCCTTGTCCCCGTGTTCCTGGAGGCCGGCGCTGTCAGGATGTTGGAACCGAAGGAACTTAAGGAGATTGTCAGGGGCCGAGTTCTCCTGCAAATATTTACTTCCAGACAGGAAAGCAGATATGTGGAGAGTATCCTGCAACTCCTCACCGACAGGATGGGCTTTATTACCAGATGAAGGGCTTCATCACTCAACCGCGTACAGGAGACCACTCCAACCTCCGGAAGAGCTCCACACATCGGAACACCCCAAACCTGGGGCACCCCCAATTTATCGCCTTACATTGAAAGTACACAAGAGGAGGAAACAACATGTTGGGGGTCCAGAACTATAGATGAAAAAATATTTGGGGGCGCTAATTTCAGATGATTGCAAAATGAAAAACCTGTGTGATCAGGACCAAGATGTAGACCTTTATATCACTAGAGGGGTCACCAGCAGCAGGAAGGAGGTCCTGATTCCTCTATATAGATCTTTATATCACTAGAGGGGTCACCAGCAGCAGGAAGGAGGTCCTGATCCCTTTATATAGACCTTTATATCACTAGAGGGGTCACCAGCAGCAGGAAGGAGGTCCTGATCCCTCTATATAGATCTTTATATCACTAGAGGGATCACCAGCAGGAGAAGGAAGGTCCTGATTCCTCTATATAGATCTTTATATCACTAGAGGGATCACCAGCAGGAGGAAGGAGGTCCTTATTCCTCTATATAGATCTTTATATCACTAGAGGGATCACCAGCAGGAGGAAGGAGGTCCTGATTCCTCTATATAGACCTTTATATCACTAGAGGGGTCACCAGCAGCAGGAAGGAGGTCCTGATCCCTCTATATAGATCTTTATATCACTAGAGGGATCACCAGCAGGAGGAAGGAGGTCCTTATTCCTCTATATAGATCTTTATATCACTAGAGGGATCACCAGCAGGAGGAAGGAGGTCCTGATTCCTCTATATAGATCTTTATATCACTAGAGGGATCACCAGCAGGAAGAAGGAGGTCCTGATTCCTCTATATAGATCTTTATATCACTAGAGGGGTCACCGGCAGGAGGAAGGAGGTCCTGATTCCTCTATATAGATCTTTATATCACTAGAGGGGTCACCAGCAGGAGGAAGGAGGTCCTGATTCCTCTATATAGATCTTTATATCACTAGAGGGGTCACCAGAAGGAGGAAGGAGGTCCTGATTCCTCTATATAGACCTTTATATCACTAGAGGGGTCACCAGAAGGAGGAAGGAGGTCCTGATTCCTCTATATAGATCTTTATATCACTAGAGGGATCACCAGCAGGAAGAAGGAGGTCCTGATTCCTCTATATAGACCTTTATATCACTAGAGGGGTCACCAGCAGGAGGAAGAAGGTCCTGATCCCTTTATATAGATCTTTATATCACTAGAGGGATCACCAGTGGGAGGAAGGAGGTCCTGATTCCTCTATATAGATCTTTATATCACTAGAGGGGTCACCAGCGGGAGGAAGGAGGTCCTGATTCCTCTATATAGATCTTTATATCACTAGAGGGATCACCAGCAGGAGGAAGGAGGTCCTGATTCCTCTATATAGATCTTTATATCACTAGAGGGGTCACCAGCGGGAGGAAGGAGGTCCCGATTCCTCTATATAGATCTTTATATCACTAGAGGGGTCACCAGCGGGAGGAAGGAGGTCCTGATTCCTCTATATAGACCTTTATATCACTAGAGGGGTCACCAGCAGGAGGAAGGAGGTCCTGATTCCTCTATATAGATCTTTATATCACTAGAGGGGTCACCAGCAGGAGGAAGAAGGTCCTGATCCCTTTATATAGATCTTTATATCACTAGAGGGATCACCAGTGGGAGGAAGGAGGTCCTGATCCTCTATATAGATCTTTATATCACTAGAGGGGTCACCAGCAGGAGGAAGAAGGTCCTGATCCCTTTATATAGATCTTTATATCACTAGAGGGATCACCAGTGGGAGGAAGGAGGTCCTGATTCCTCTATATAGATCTTTATATCACTAGAGGGGTCACCAGCAGGAGGAAGAAGGTCCTGATCCCTTTATATAGATCTTTATATCACTAGAGGGATCACCAGTGGGAGGAAGGAGGTCCTGATCCTCTATATAGATCTTTATATCACTAGAGGGATCACCAGCAGGAGGAAGGAGGTCCTGATTCCTCTATATAGATCTTTATATCACTAGAGGGGTCACCAGCGGGAGGAAGGAGGTCCCGATTCCTCTATATAGATCTTTATATCACTAGAGGGGTCACCAGCGGGAGGAAGGAGGTCCTGATCCTCTATATAGACCTTTATATCACTAGAGGGGTCACCAGCAGGAGGAAGGAGGTCCTGATTCCTCTATATAGATCTTTATATCACTAGAGGGATCACCAGTGGGAGGAAGGAGGTCCTGATCCTCTATATAGACCTTTATATCACTAGAGGGGTCACCAGCAGGAGGAAGGAGGTCCTGATTCCTCTATATAGATCTTTATATCACTAGAGTTATACTGCCTCTGCCACTTAAAGGGGTTAAAATTGGTGCTGGCGTAGTTCAGCCAAAGGCAGTTCCATTTTAAATGCCTTGGGTCAAACGTAGACAGCTGTCCACCATAAACCTTCATAAAACATTCACCACAAATGCTGTCACCCGCTATAATCAGATAGTAATACAACGTTAACACAAGACCTGATGCCTCGTACAAGGTGTGCAATGGCCCAATGGCCAACTGAAGGAGCTTTGTATGGCAGGCTGACCACGCTGCCGCTAATTGCGAGGCATTGGCTTAGCGTTGTCAGCCTGCACGAGGAAGTGCCGCCACCGGATGGATCTCCAGTGTAAGAAACTTTGTAGCAAAGTCACAAAAAAAGAACAAATCGCTTAAGAGAATTGTATACAGTGAGACATGGTGGCGAATATACTGGAAAATGGATTTTGGGTTTCCATTCCCTTTAATAGATTGCATCCATATGAAGCATATAATATCGGAGGCATTAGGTCGAGTGTTTACGCCGTATTCCCTTTCTAGCTTTTTGCATTTCAGACGCAGTAAATGTTTTCGGTAATGCTTCCTCTAGGTTATGAAATCCAATAGCAGACAACATAACGAGCGGATGCGACCGCATTACATGCGGCCATTAAAGAGATGAATCCCTTGAAGAGCAGCTCTCAGGAGGTTATCTCCTCCACCATGGATGGCAGGCGGGAGAAGAATGGAGAGGATGGAGAGGAGTTGGAAGCAGCACACATTAACAGGACTGATGGTTTAAATAACATTTACAAGCCCAGTGCTGACTTCATGTCTGACCTTTCACCCCCATCGGGTAAGTCAGCTCCCAGATTTGTAAATCCTGTCTAAACAAAGTCAAGCGGTAAGACTTTTAATGAATGACTTTCCCTAGGCCGACTTCTGCTGCCCATCCATCAATTTAATGCAGGGCATTCCATGAGAAGGAGGTGGGGATAGAGATGAGAGTGATGTTGGGACCTGTAAATACCAGGTCCTGGGAGGAGGCCACCATCCATCATACCTGCCATGGAACCCCAGCCTGCCAGCTTGTTCCTGCAGAAAATGGGACCCCCCCCCCCTGACAGAGCGGATCTGTCAATAGTATAGCAATGTGCAATTCGTTTTCATACAGAGCTTGTCCGAAATGCATGCACTAGATGGTCGGAAAGTCTGTGGACATCTAATCATCTTGCCTACCTATATGGACCTTCAAGTTATTAAGTTCAAGTGTTTCCATTGATGGGTACTACTGTTAAAGCTGAACTCCTAAATATAGTCCTTAATAGCTACTATGACAGCAAGGGTGGGGTGGGGTGGGGTGGGGGGGCCCCTGAGTTATCTGTTGTAACATGTGCTTGAATAAAGGAGTTTGATGTTGTTGTTCACCCTACACTGAGTTACGGCTGGTGACTGGGTGGGCTAAAGGGCCTTGGATAGTGCTGGTTCTGGACAGAGGAAGCGTCAACTGCGGGCATAGTCCCGCTGAGGACAAGGGTTCCTCACAGCTACAAAGTCTTGAAATGCCTTTGCAAACCAAGATATTACCTTGCAAAAGAAGCAGTGACATCATCACTGTCCTGCACATACCGTGTGCAGAGAGAAGAGATACGGGAGGGACCCAGCAGGCCACACCCACTACAAGATGCAGAAAAAAACACAGGAGGGGGCAGAGACAAGACGAGTCCCCCTGCACAAGGAGAGAAATCAGACCTGTGGGAGGGGCCTAGCAGTCTGTCTCCACCCACTACAGAAAACTACAGGAGGGGGGCGGAGACAAGACCAGTCCCCCTGCACAAGGAGCATGAGCAGACCTGTGGGAGGGGCCTAGCAGTCTCCACCCACTACAGAGAACAACAGGAGGGGGGCAGAGACAAGACCAGTCCCCCTGCACAAGAAGAGAAAGCAGACCTGTGGGAGGGGCCTAGCAGTCTCCACCCACTACAGAAAACTACAGGAGGGGGGCAGAGACAAGACCAGTCCCCCTGCACAAGGAGAGAAAGCAGACCTGTGGGAGGGGCCTTGTAGTCTCCACCCACTACAGAGAACAACAGGAGGGGGGCAGAGACAAGACCAGTCCCCCTGCACAAGGAGAGAAAGCAGACCTGTGGGAGGGGCCTAGCAGTCTCCACCCATTACAGAAAACTACAGGAGGGGGCGGAGACAAGACCAGTCACCCTGCAGAAAGAGAGAAAGAGCAGGATTGTGGGAAGGGCCCAGCAGGCACCACCCACTACAGAAAACTACAAGAGGGGGTGGAGCCAAGACCAGTCCCCCTGCACAAGGAGAGAGAGCAGCAGTGGGCGGTCTTTTTTACAGGAAGTCTCACACTGGATTACTGCACAGATCTGGGGGAAATACACAAAGCTCACCAAGATTCAAGAAGAATACAGTACACGCGACAAATGGATTTAGACTTGACCAGTGTAGATAAGATGTCCACCTTCTTAAGACTTCCACCATTATCATACTCCAAAACCCGTCCCACTTATCATTACCTATTTAATAACGAGACCACACTTGAACTGGAGTATAACTGGCCATAGCAGCCTTTTTATTCACAAATGTTCAAAAATATATAAAGATTTTAATCATAACAGAAAATTCCATAATCTCAGTTGCTCCCCCCCCCCCCCCCCCCCCTCTGTGGTCTTTGACGGCACTTCCCAACATTACTCCATTCCACTTCCACACTGCGGGCTTTTGCGTATTAGGCCTCCAGCCGTGTCCCACCAGCTCAGAGACAAACCCATTACTGCAGTGCCACCACTATCATCATCTAGTTAACCCATGTTAACTGAATAGTGAATACACCGTGGGCCCATACCACCGATGGGTCCCCCACACTTCCATCTCATAGGTTACTTGCCACCATCAAAGACCACCACCGCCATCTCCTTGCTGCCACGACATGTCCATTTGCACCTGAAATAAAGAAAAATTAAAACACAAACCACAGGGAGGGTGCGTGGGAAACTGTTCCTCCGACAAGATCCCCTGCAGTGTTGCCTGTGTCACCCCCCTTGCTCCCTAAATAAACTAAACCCACCTATTCCCCTTTCTCCTCCAATCATTAAACCCCCCCCCCCCTTTCTCTATTTTGTTAACACCTGCTGTTCCCTTATCACCTCGTCATGCCGGCCCTCTGCTAGTCCATTTCATTCCCTCACTCCAGGCCTCTCTATATTTGCTAATCCCCAAATTTAAGTTTAATACTCCATCAAACAAAGACATTGTAGACAATTGTGCTCTTCTAACCTTGTGGTAACAGTTTGGTGACCCTTTTGTATTCTAGCATGACTGTGTCCCCCTTTGTACAAAGCCAGCTCCATAAAGACATGGTGTGACCAGTTTGGTGAGGAGGAACTCGAGTGTCCTCTACAGAGCCATGCCCTACTGAACACCTTTGGGATGAGTTAAAATGCCAATTATGAGCCAGGTCTTCTTATCCAACATCAGTACCTGACCTCACAAATGTTCTTTTGGATGCCCGGGGGTTCTAGACTTCCCTTGCACTTCCAGCCTCATGGCAACACTCCTGGAAAGGTCCTTCTCAGTTCCAGCTTAACTATGCTCAAAGCCAAATCTATAATGACATGGTTTAACCAGTTTGGTGTGGAGGAACTCCAGTGTCCTGCACAGAGCCCTGACCTCATCCCTACTGAATACCTTTGGGATGAATTGGAACGCCAGCGGTGAGCCAGGTCTTCTCATCCAATATCAGTACCTGCCCTTAACATTACAGAATACCTTTGGCATCTTATCCCAAAGGTGTTCAGTAGGGTTGAGATCATGGAGGATATCTAGTGTCCTATACCAAGCCCTGACCTCAACCCTACTGAACCCTACTGAACACCTTAAATAAATTGGAACGCCAACGCCAGTAAATTGGAACGCCAATGGAAAGACTGGTCTTCTCTAACATCAGTGCTGTTCCAACCTTGTGGTAACAGTTTGGTGAAGACTCTTTTCTGTTCCACCGTGACTGTACCCCTGTGTACATAGCCAGCTAGCACAAACATGGTTTCACCAGTTTGGTGTAGAGGAACTTCAGTGTCCTGCACAGAGCTCAGACCTCAACCCTACTAAACACCTTTAGGATGAATTTGAATGCTGATGGAAAGCCTGGTCTTCTCCAATATCAGTGCTCTTCCAACCTTGTGGTAACAGTTTGGTGAAGACCTTTTTCTGTTTCACCATGACCATGCCCTGTGTACAAAGCCAGCTTCATAAAGACATGGTTTTATCAGTTTGGTGTGGAGTAACTGAAGTGTCCTGCACAGAGCCCTGACCTCATCCCTGCTTTTGGAAGACCTTTGGTATAAGGTCTTCTCTTCCATCATCAGTACCTGCCCTTAACCCTACAGAACACCTTTGGGGTGAAGTCTTATAATGTGGATTATGAATCAGGTCTTCTCATTCAGCATCAGCAGCTGACTTCACAAATGGGCACAAATTCAGAAAGACACCCTCCAAAATCTTGCGGAAAGTCTTCCCAGAAGAGTGGAAGCTGGACCTGCAAAGGCAACTCCATAATAATGCTCAAGGTTTGGGAATGGAAAGTCCAACAAGATTATGAGACAATGAAGCTAAGATGTTCACAAACTTCAAAAAAGTGTACCCAGGCAGGTTGGGTTGAGGTGAGTAAGGAACCAAAAAGCCTCCATTGCACCTGCAGGATGCACAGTATAGCCTTCTGAAAACATAAGGTATCTACATAATATCTCACTTCCATCTTCAACTTCAAAAATAAGAGGTTCCTTCATCTGTGAAGGTTCACATTGATCCAGGTCATGGTACACCGTAGCAGTTAGAATAGTCACCATTCGGTAATGTTGCAGATGCAAATGTTTTTTTACTAATCCACATTTTTAACAGAAAGGACAATCATTTCGCAAAATGTCAACTGGACCAACTGTCCTTAAAGAAGGCTCGGAGCCTTCCACTCCATCTTTCACTTATATTTATGGTCATTTCCTCTACCCCAGTGATTTGACAATTCACACCTTTAGCCACGTAATAGGAATATTTAAAACAGCGCCAGAATTAATGACACTACAGTGATTGGATTATGGAAATTAGAACAAGAGGGTTTCACAAATGTTCCCACCTCTGTCATGTTCTTTGACAATCAACGTCTTCCTTGAGACATCCCATGGAGAAGGTGATTATGCGACTAGGGTGACTTGAAATGCCAAGGCATGTTCAAGACACTGAGGAAGGTATGTTCATGACACTGAGGAAGGTATGTTCATGACACTGAGGAAGGTATGTTCATGACACTGAGGAAGGTATGTTCATGACACTGAGGAAGGTAGGTTCATGACACTGAGGAAGGTATGTTCATGACACTGAGGAAGGTATGACACTGAGGAAGGTAGGTTCATGACACTGAGGAAGGTAGGTTCATGACACTGAGGAAGGTATGTTCATGACACTGAGGAAGGTATGTTCATGACACTGAGGAAGGTATGACACTGAGGAAGGTAGGTTCATGACACTGAGGAAGGTAAGTTCATGACACTGAGGAAGGTATGTCCATGACACTGAGGAAGGTATGTTCATGACACTGAGGAAGGTATGTCCATGACACTGAGGAAGGTATGTCCATGACACTGAGGAAGGTATGTTCATGACACTGAGGAAGGTATGTCCATGACACTGAGGAAGGTATGTTCATGACACTGAGGAAGGTATGTTCATGACACTGAGGAAGGTATGTCCATGACACTGAGGAAGGTATGTCCATGACACTGAGGAAGGTATGTTCATGACACTGAGGAAGGTATGTCCATGACACTGAGGAAGGTATGTTCATGACACTGAGGAAGGTAGGTTCATGACACTGAGGAAGGTATGTCCATGACACTGAGGAAGGTATGTTCATGACACTGAGGAAGGTATGTTCATGACAATGAGGAAGGTATGACACTGAGGAAGGTAGGTTCATGACACTGAGGAAGGTATGACACTGAGGAAGGTATGTTCATGACACTGAGGAAGGTATGACACTGAGGAAGGTAGGTTCATGACACTGAGGAAGGTATGTCCATGACACTGAGGAAGGTATGTTCATGACACTGAGGAAGGTATGTTCATGACACTGAGGAAGGTATGTTCATGACACTGAGGAAGGTATGTCAATGACACTGAGGAAAGTAGGTTCATGACACTGAGGAAGGTAGGTTCATGACACTGAGGAAGGTAGGTTCATGACACTGAGGAAGGTAGGTTCATGACACTGAGGAAGGTATGTTCATGACACTGAGGAAGGTAGGTTCATGACACTGAGGAAGGTATGTTCATGACACTGAGGAAGGTAGGTTCATGACACTGAGGAAGGTAGGTTCATGACACTGAGGAAGGTAGGTTCATGACACTGAGGAAGGTATGTTCATGACACTGAGGAAGGTAGGTTCATGACACTGAGGAAGGTATGACACTGAGGAAGGTAGGTTCATGACACTGAGGAAGGTATGACACTGAGGAAGGTAGGTTCATGACACTGAGGAAGGTATGTTCATGACATTGAGGAAGGTATGTTCATGACACTGAGGAAGGTATGACACTGAGGAAGGTATGTTCATGACACTGAGGAAGGTATGACACTGAGGAAGGTATGTTCATGACACTGAGGAAGGTATGTTCATGACATTGAGGAAGGTATGTTCATGACACTGAGGAAGGTATGTTCATGACACTGAGGAAGGTATGTTCATGACATTGAGGAAGGTATGTTCATGACACTGAGGAAGGTATGACACTGAGGAAGGTAGGTTCATGACACTGAGGAAGGTATGTTCATGACACTGAGGAAGGTATGACACTGAGGAAGGTAGGTTCATGACACTGAGGAAGGTATGTTCATGACACTGAGGAAGGTAGGTTCATGACACTGAGGAAGGTAGGTTCATGACACTGAGGAAGGTATGTTCATGACATTGAGGAAGGTATGTTCATGACACTGAGGAAGGTATGTTCATGACACTGAGGAAGGTATGTTCATGACATTGAGGAAGGTATGTTCATGACACTGAGGAAGGTAGGTTCATGACACTGAGGAAGGTAGGTTCATGACACTGAGGAAGGTAGGTTCATGACACTGAGGAAGGTATGACACTGAGGAAGGTAGGTTCATGACACTGAGGAAGGTATGTTCATGACACTGAGGAAGGTATGTTCATGACACTGAGGAAGGTAGGTTCATGACACTGAGGAAGGTAGGTTCATGACACTGAGGAAGGTAGGTTCATGACACTGAGGAAGGTATGTTCATGACACTGAGGAAGGTAGGTTCATGACACTGAGGAAGACATTTGGTTGAAACCTCTTGAACTTTACAGAACATGTCCAGATGAATGTGACCAACTACTACTCGGCCTAAAGGGTCAGTTCTGAAGACAGTGGTCATGCTTTCTCAGGGTAACCTTTCATAAATGTATGGTAAGTGGGTAATTACTATGTTTCCTTTGAGTCTTACATGCCCCTTGTAGAGAAATGGAACGTGTTTCAGACTCTCACCTGTTTCGGGTGCCTTTGACAAGTTGCCCAGAGGCTGAGGACTCTACAAGTTATCACAATTACTTCTCGGTGAAAGTCAAACACGTCTCTTCTGATGGTTATCTGTGACACAAGAAGACCAGCAGAAAAATCCATCACTTGCAGCATTCCAACAGAATCTGTACACCGTAGAGATCATTAAGATAAGTGGAAAGTACTCAGATGATGTCAAAAAGATGCCCATACATGGCCAGATGTTTGGAGGTAATTCATGTGATGGAAGTGTTGTTTGCAACCAGAGGATGAGGCCGCGTGCGGGTTCACCGGAGGGCAAAAAAAAAAGGAGCATTTCTGGCCATTGTTACAAATGATCACTTGGGACGAGTGGAGAAATTTTTTTGACTAAAATGATTTGCCTCAAAATTCAACATTTTTGCTATTGGCGAAATTTTTTCCGAAATATACATATTTAACCTTTTTTTTTTGTCTTCATTTAGAAGCTGTTTTTTTTTTTTTGGGGGGGGGGGGGGTATTTGGGTTGTTTAATTTATTTCATGAATGTTCCTTGTATTTTTTTTTTTTTTGCACATTTGATAATTTGTGTATTATTATTATTTTATAGTGTATTATTATTATTATTATTATTATTATTATTATTTAGTGTATTATTATTTTATAGTGTATTATTATTATTATTATTATTATATAGTGTATTATTATTATTATTATTATTATTATTATTTAGTGTATTATTATTATATAGTGTATTATTATTATTATTATATAGTGTATTATTATTATTATTATATAGTGTATTATTATTGTTTTACATTTTTTATTTTTTTTCCACTGTCTGAGTTTTCTCAAAAACATAAATTATTGAGGTTAATGAGCAGCCATTTTTTTTGGCGCTAGAATAGATCCAGGATACCATGAACAATACAAATTTGAATGGACCCATGAGATATACAAAAGAAAAAAAAATCTAAAATATATTTATTGTATTAACATCACATAACGTTTGCATAGTTTTTAAAAACACTACAATGAAAAACATTACAATTTTAACTCCCTCCTTTGTCAGGGATCCCCATGTGCAGTATTTTACAACACACACTATATTGCCAAAAGTATTGGGACGCCTGCCTTCACATGTACATGAACTTTAATGACATCCCAGTCTTAGTCCGTAGGGTTCAATATTGAGTTGGCTCCACCATTTGCAGCTATAACAGCTTCAACTCTTCTGGGAAGGCCGTCCACAAGGTTTAGGGGGGTGTCTATACTTCACTGCTCATCACCTTCTCCAGACCAACTTCACTGCCCACCACCTTCTTGAGATCAACGTCAGTGCCAACATCTCCAGCTAAAATGAACTGCTCACCACCTTCTCCAGATCAACTTCACTGCCCACCACCTTCTCCAGATAAAATTCACTTCCACCACCTTCTTCAGCTTAAATTCACTGCCTGACACCTTCTCCAGCTTAAATGTAGTCCCCACCACCCTTTCCAGCTCAAGCTTACTGCTCACCAGCTCCTCCATATCAACCTGAGTGCCTACCACCTTCTCCAACTTAAATTCATGTACCCAACACCTTTAAGCTGCTCCCTATCCATTCAGCTACTTTCACACAAGTGACACAGCCAAAACATTGGCACTGGCATGAATAGGCCCATTCTTTCCAGCATCACTGTAGAGCCACGACCACAGCTGACAATTGTGTCCACCCAATGCCCATCAATCACCGCCTGGAGTAGCACCCATTAGTATTGTGCCCACCCAACACCTCAACAGCCTGCCCTCCACCACCTTCCCTATAACCCTCTGAAGGTCTCCTCTGCCTACTCAAGGTGGGTGGGCAGGAAGACCTTTATGGGGCTATAGGAAGGAGCTGCATATTTTACATTGGATTCTCTCTACCAAAGACATAGGCAAACTCTTTTGGGATTCAATGCAACATGTGAACGGGAGCCCAATGCATCCCCTAAAGATGACGTTACCTTTGCTCTGCGCACTCTGTACCATAATCAATTACCATTTTACATTTTTTTAAATCATTTGTTAAAGCTCTGTGCTGCTGATTTCCTGCTCCCTCTTTGCAGCTACTTCCTGTCTAGATGCACACCAGCGATGGCTGCACGGCATTTCTCAGGGCTGGTTTCCTGAAGGTGACAACAATGGACCATGTCTGTGTAAGTTAACAATCTTGTTCTTCCATAGATATGGTGCAATGAGCGAGTGTTGTCAACCTGGAACAGGAAGTGCTAAGTGATGGGATAATCATGTAAGAATATAAGGGAAAAAGACAGAAAAAAGAAAAGTAATGCAGCCATCACCTATTAGGATTGGCGAGCTGCAACATATTATATTTTGGTGTTTGGGTTTAGATATACTTTAACTTTTGTAACCTTTTTATGGCCCCTTCGTCAAGAGAAGTGTTGGTTCACTCAGTCTCAACATTGTTAATCCCCTCAATTCCGTCAAATTTATGGCTCTATAATGAGCTCAGGGCTGCCAGTAAAAGTAAAGCAGTCAGTTACTTTGCAGAGCCTGTAGCTTTGTTCATACGAATTGGTGGCCTTTCTCTTATGAGCCTCAATAGGCCATTGAGGAAATACAATAGACTGGATGTCTTTTTATAACCCCCCCCAACAGCATTGTTGGAAAACCTGTTGGGCAATAAGATTGTGTTTTAGTCTGCGGAGGAAGGGATGAATTTGATGGTCCATAGGAGAAAGGAAAGGACTTGATGGCCCTAAGGAGGAAGGAACCGACTTGATAGCCCATAGGAGGAAGGAAAGGCCTTTGATGGCCCATAGGAGGAAGAAAAAGGACTTGATAGCCCATAGGAGGAAGGAAAGGACTTGATAGCCCTAAGGAGGCGGGAACGGACTTGATGGCCCATAGGTGGGAGGAATAGACTTGATGGCCCTAAGGAGGAAGGAACAGACTTGATAGTCCATAGGAGGAAGGGATGGACTTGATGGCCCATCCAAGGAAGAAGCGGGCTTGATGGCCCATAGGAGGAAGGGGTGGACTTGATGGCCCATAGGAGGAAGGAACGGACTTGATGGTCCATAGGAGGAAGGAACAGACTTGAAGGCCCTAAGGAGGAAGGAACAGACTTGATGGCCCATAGGAGGAAGGAACTGACTTGATAGTCCATAGGAGGAAGGGATGGACTTGATGGCTCATCCAAGAAATAAGCGGGCTTGATGCCCCATAGGAGGAAAGGATGGACTTGATGGCCCATAGAAGGAAGGAATGGACTTGATGGCCCATAGGAGGAAGGAACGGACTTGATGGCCCATAAGAGAAAGGAACAGACTTGATGGCCCATAGGAGGAAGAGACAGACTTGATGGCCCATATCTCCTGTCAGGCATAAGGTGATCACTATCACAGTGTCACCATACACAGACTGAATGAACAGGTTAGACTGGTGTGCCTCCCTTATCACTGAGCGCACCAAATATCATGTTGTCTCCCCGTGGTGTACGGGTCCCCGTTCCCATTTGTCTGCCGTGAATGCAGGTCATCGATCAGCATATTAATCATGTCAGAAAGTTTCTGTGTTGGGGTTTTATGATGACCAATTTCCTGCCGTTGACTAATAACAGAGGAAATACAGCATTCAAGGGTCTGCCCCGGGATACAAGGGGGCACCAAGTCCTGAGCTTATTTTTACATAAACAAGTAAATTGGCTGCTGAAAGAGAACGAGTGCTGGGTGGGAAGAGGGGCATCCATGTGCACAGAAACCCAATCCAACGTATACCTAAAGCTATTCTCAAGTCCTCTGGAGATTCTACAAAAAGTGTGGAGTGGATAAGAAACCTAAAAAATAGTTTTCCTTCGTTTGATGGGGTAGGCACCGAAACACACCACTGTCTCGTGGGGCCCTAAGAGCCGCATGGCAAGTACCAAAGGGCCACATACATCCAGTGATTGAAATCTCCTACAAGCGTTTGTCATTTTAAATACATAGGGGGTTATTTAGTAGAACTGGAGAGTGCAAAATCTAGTGCAGCTCTGCATAGAAACCAATCAGCTTCCAGATTTTATTACCAAACCTCTTCACAACCATGCTATAGCGGAATGACGGTTACAGCGCGGTCGCACATTTCCGAGAGGGCGTCTATTGACGTCCTCTCGTGATCGCGCTTCCTGAGTGCCCCCTGCTGGGCACATCCGATACAGCTGATCACAAATCGGGGTAAAGAGCTCATCACGGCGGCTCTTTACCATGTGCCCAGCTGTGTCCAATCACAGCTGGTCACAGTGTAAACAGGATTTGCCGGTAACCGAGAGCCGGTAACCGGCCAGTGTGAAAGGGGACATCTACACAAATAATCAGAGCATTCTCCTGTCCTGATTATCAGTGCAGCTCCAACAGTGCTCATCAGTGATGCCTATCATTGCCACCTATCAGTGGCACCTCTTTGTGCTGCCTATCAGTGCCCATCAGTTCCCATCAGTGCCGCCTATCAGTGCCCAGCGGTGCCACATATCAGTGCAGCCTTATCAGTGCCCATCAGTGAAGGAAAAAAAAAATGACATATTTACAAAATTTTATAACAGAAACTAAGAAAACTTTTTTTTTTCAAAATTTTTAGTCTTTTTTTTGTTTGTTTAGCAAAAAATAAAAAAACCCAGCACTGATTAAATACCAGCAAAAGAAATTTCTATCTGTCTCAAAAAAAATGATAAAAATGTCATATGAGTACAGCGTAGCATGACCGCGCAATTGTCATTCAAAGCGTGACAGCGCTGAAAGCTGAAAATTGGCCTGGGCAGGAAGGGGGTGAAAGTACCCGGTAGGCAAGTGGTTAATTGAGGAAGCTGATTGGCTCAGCAGCACCAGATTTTGAGTGCAATTAACAACAAAAAAAAAAAAAATTAAAGCGCCCCTGTCCCCGTGTGCTCGCATGCAGAAGCGAACGCATAAGTAAGTCCCGCCCACATGTAAAAACGGGTGAGGTATCGCCGCGATCGTTAGAGCAAGAATTCTAGCACTAGACCTCCTCTGTAACTCAAAACATGTAACCAGTAAAAAATCAAAAAGTAAAAAAAAAGCGTCGCCTATGGGGATTTTTAAGTACCGAAGTTTGGCGCCATTCCACGAACGTGCGCAATTTTGAAGCGTGACATGTTAGGTATCTATTTACTCGACGTAACTTCATTTTTCACATTATGCAAAAAAATTGGGCTAACTTTACTATTTTTTTTTTTTTTTAAAGCACAAAACTGTTTTTTTTTCCAAAAAATACACGTTTGAAAAATTGCTGCGCAAATACCGTGCGAGATAAAAAGTTGCAACAACCACCATTGTATTCTCTAGGGTCTTTGCTAAAGGTCTTTGCTAAAAAAACATATATAATGTTTGGGGGTTCTATGTAATTTTCTAGCAAAAAAAATGATGATTTTTACACGTAGGAGAGAAATGTCAGAATTGGTCTGGTTGGCAAGTGGTTAGACGAAACAAAACTAAACAAATTCCGAAACGAATCAATGAAACAAAATTAGTAGCATATCGAATCTATCCGAAATGAAACAAAACTCATTTTTCTGTTCTGCACATGCCTAGTCTCTTATGTCTTCGGTTCTTCCAAGACCTGATGAGGGGAGATTTTTTTTGAGCCCCTGAAATGTGTTGGCTTTATTTGTGGAATGACCAAAAGTTTTTTTGAACAGAGTAAGGAACGGAGGGTGCAGCTACATATGGTGGGGTTCACCTTACCTTTTAGATCAAGGTCTGATTTACCTAGTGCCCAGGGATATATTAGGTGGCCCCAAAATAAAGGTCTCCTGGGAAAGTTGAGGAACCCAATTTCTCCAAGAGCACTCCCCTGTAGAGTGCTTGCAAGAACTGGGATCCCAAGTTTTCCCAAAGACACCTCTTTGAGGAACACAATTTCTCCAAGAGCACGCCCCTGTAGAGTGCTTGCAAGAATTGGGATCCCAAGTTTTCCCAAAGACACCTCTTTGAGGAACCCAATTTCTCCAAGAGCACGCCCCTGTAGAGAGCTTGCAAGAATTGGGATCCCAAGAATTCCAAAGACACCTCTTTGAGGAACCCAATTTCTCCAAGAGCACGCCCCTGTAGAGTGCTTGCAAGAATTGGGATCCCAAGTTTTCCCAAAGACACCTCTTTGAGGAACCCAATTTCTCCAAGAGCACGCGCCTGTAGAGTGCTTGCAAGAATTGGGATCTTAAGTTTTCCCAAAGACATCTCTTTGAGGAACCCAATTTCTTCAAGAACACGTCACTGTAGAGTGCTTGCAAGAATTGGGATCCCAAGTTTTCCCAAAGACACCTCTTTTAGGAACCCAATTTCTCCAAGAGCACGCGCCTGTAGAGTGCTTGCAAGAATTGGGATCTTAAGTTTTCCCAAAGACACCTCTTTGAGGAACCCAATTTCTCCAAGAGCACGCCACTGTAGAGAGCTTGCAAGAATTGGGATCCCAAGTTTTCCAAAGACACCTCTTTGAGGAACCCAATTTCTTCAAGAACACGTCACTGTAGAGTGCTTGCAAGAATTGGGATCCCAAGTTTTCCAAAGACACCTCTTTGAGGAACCCAATTTCTTCAAGAACACGTCACTGTAGAGTGCTTGCAAGAATTGGGATCCCAGGTTTTCCAAAGACACCTCTTTGAGGAACCCAATTTCTCCAAGAGCACGTCACTGTAGAGTGCTTGCAAGAATTGGGATCTTAAGTTTTCCCAAAGACACCTCTTTGAGGAACACAATTTCTCCAAGAGCACGCCCCTGTAGAGTGCTTGCAAGAATTGGGATCCCAAGTTTTCCCAAAGACACCTCTTTGAGGAACCCAATTTCTCCACGAGCACGCCCCTGTAGAGAGCTTGCAAGAATTGGGATCCCAAGATTTCCAAAGACACCTCTTTGAGGAACCCAATTTCTCCAAGAGCACGCCCCTGTAGAGTGCTTACAAGAATTGGGATCCCAAGTTTTCCCAAAGACACCTCTTTGAGGAACCCCATTTCTCCAAGAGCACGTCACTGTAGAGTGCTTGCAAGAATTGGGATCCCAAGTTTTCCCAAAGACACCTCTTTGAGGAACCCAATTTCTCCAAGAGCATGCGCCTGTAGAGTGCTTGCAAGAATTGGGATCCCAAGTTTTCCCAAAGACACCTCTTTGAGGAACCCCATTTCTCCAAGAGCACGCTCCTGTAGAGTGCTTGCAAGAATTGGGATCTCAAGTTTTCCCAAAGACACCTCTTTGAGGAACCCAATTTCTCCAAGAGCACACGCCTGTAGAGTGCTTGCAAGAATTAGGATCCCAAGTTTTCCCAAAGACACCTCTTTGAGGAACCCAATTTCTCCAAGAGCACGCCACTGTAGAGTGCTTGCAAGAATTGGGATCCCAAGTTTTCCAAATACACCTCTTTGAGGCCCAGTGATGTTGGCGAGAGGAAGCATCTGGAACCCAGGAGTAAGGTGAGTATTCTACATGCATTGCAGGGGGGTGGGGGCAGTTACATATGGGGACCTTACCTTTTTGGACAAGGTCTGCTTTACCTTGTGAAATACTTTAGGTGGCCCCCAAAAAAATAAAAGATGCCTGTGCGATCATAAATGTCCCCCCCCCAAATAACTATGCATAATCCAGAGCGAGATCTTCTACCACAGCTGAGCCTTTCTACTCCGTATTACTCCCCATTGGATGCCAAACACAGGGACACATTATTCTGTGACTTCATTCGATAATTTTACACAGAGCTATGAAAACGCCACCATGGTTCTCGCAGTGACAATTGTAAAACTCATCGAACATCTGAATTTAGAAACATCCTTTTTTTCCCCTTCCCAGGTGAAAGATGGATTGCTTTCATTTCTCAACGTAATTACTCTTTATTATGTGTTATTCCCCCCCTCCCGTCCTCAGAGGAGACGTTCACGACCTCATATCCTCTCCTTCAATCCCACGTCAGCCCATGCTCAGTACCATTTTGTCTTTTCTGACAACAGGCCAGTTTAATTAAAATCTAATTAGTTGCCCGTGACAACTGGTGGCAGACGCTTGACTCATGGAACCAGGCTAAGCTCCTTCCCCGGTGTGATGGCTTGGCATGGCATCCTGGCCTGGTAAAGATTACCCCCCCCACCCCCCACCCTTAAGCTGTCCAGACCCGCTTTTCTGTTTGGTGCCGGAGCCAAGTTGGTTCTGTTAAGTGGAATAATTGTGATGTCATTCCCCGTCACTAGATGCTCTGGATATTTCTGAATGAGAAGAAATAAGGTTTGCTGAAGGAAAGGCCATTAATGTGAGTTAAGCAGACCTTTTCAGTGAGTAAATCTTGCGTTTGGGCTTGTGCGAAAGTCTCCTGTTTAGTAGAAAGCTCTTCACCGGCTGCCAAATGAGTCTAGCAGGAAAAGGTCTTTAGCTCAGGTCATTACATACATTATTCCAATTGTCTCACCAGACTGGGTGCCAGAGGGCCTAGCAACTCATATATTTGACTGGTGTTGCTGCAAAGCCTTGGCCGGCAACAATATGGTTCATTTGCCTATTCTATTGTCCTCTTGGGCCTCCATTACTGTGTTTGATCCTAAGGTAGTACATAGACTACTATATATGATACTTTAGTTAAGTATGTATGATGCAGTCTGTCAATTTTTGGTTTTCTCATGGCCACTTTATTAGGCCCACCTTGAAGGGTGACCACGTGTCCCAGATTGCCCGGGACAGTCCCGCACTTTTCAGGCCTGTCCCGGGTTCCAAAAAACTGCTGTATTAATGCTGATCATAGACTGTTTTTTATATATATATATATATATATATATATATATATATATATATATATATATATATATATACGCTCACCGGCCACTTTATTAGGCCCACCTTGTAGGGTGACCACATGTCCCAGATTGCCCGGGACAGTCCCGCACTTTGCAGGTCTGTCCCAGGTCACGGGTACCTTCACAATACAGTGTCTCGGAATGAAACTGACAGTGTGAGTAAACCCCACCATTGTGTTGGTGCTCGCTCTGCCTCCACCTCCACCTGAAACTCTGGCCCCTGGTTGCTAGAGCTGCCTGGCATCTAGCAACCGGTGACGTCACGGCCGCGACTCCCTGCCCAGCATGCAAAGCGGAGGAGGAGTTAACTTCCTCCTCCTCCACGCCTAGTGCTCTCCACCACGCCGGATGACGTGTCAGCAGGGGCAGCACCTTGCTAGTAACAGGTTGGACCCCCTTTTGCCTACAGAACTGCCTTCATTCTTGGTGGCATAGCTACAACAAGGTGTTGGAAACGTTCCTCAGAGATTTCGCTCCATAGTGACATGATAGCATCACGCAGTTGCTGCATATTTGTCGGCTGCACATCAATAATGCCAATCTCCCGTTCCACCACATCCCAAAGGTGCTCTATTGGATGAGATGTGGTGAGTGTGGAGGCCATTGGAGGACAGTGACCTCATTGTCCAGTGGTGAGATGATTGGAGCTTTGTGACATGGTGCATTATCCTGCTGGAAGGAGCCATCAGAAGATGGGGACACTGCAGTCATAAAGGGATGGACATGGTCAGCAACAATACTCAGGTAGGCCGTGGTGATTAAACCCCATCCCCCACACCATTACACCCCCACCACCAGCCTGAACCGGTGATACCCCATCCCCCACATCATTACACCCCCACCACCTGCCTGAACCGGTGATACAAGGCAGGATGGATCCATGCACCAAATTCTGACCCCACCATCTGAATGTCGCAGCTGAAATCCAGACTCATCAGACCAGGCAACGTTTTTCCAATCTTCTATTGTCCAATTTTGGTGATCCTGTGCCAATTGTAGCCTCAGTTTCCTGTTCTTCGCTGACAGGAGTGGCACCCGGTGTGGTCTTCTGCTGCTGTAGTCCATCAGCTTTGTTACGTTCAGAGATGGTATTCTGCATACCTTGGATGTAACGAGAGGTTATTTGAGTTACCGTTGCCTTTCTATCATCTGGAACCAGTCTGCCCATTCTCCTCTGACCTCAACAAGGCATTTTCCTCCACACAACCGCCGCTCACTGGATATTTTCTCTTTTTCCCACCAATCTCTGTAAACCCGAGAGATGGTTGTGTGTGAAAATCCCAGAAATACTCAGACCAGCCTGTCTGGCACCAACAATCATGCCACGTTCAAAGTCACTTCCATCCCCTTTCTTCCCCCATTCTGATGCTCGGTTTGAACTTCAGCAAGTCGTCTTCACCACGTCTAGATGCCGAAATGCATTGAGTTGCTGCCATGTGATTGGCTGATTAGCAACTTGTGTTACCAAGCAATTAAACAGGTGTACCTAATAAAGTGGGCGCTGAGTGTGTATACTGTACATGTGGCATAGCCCCCTGATGGGTTCCCACTGATTTGTCCCATTCTGGGTCCACAGGCAGCCAGGCACACAACACTTGAACAGTCTCTTTTACAATAACCAGGCGGTGGATGTCTTTTATACTTTATTGCTGGTTAAACTTGGATAGGGTGCGGGGAAAGCTTTGGGATGCGCAAAATATATAGAGGTCTATTCTGTCCACTCTCTTCGGGGGGTATCTCCACCCCCCCCCCCTTTCTTTGCAGAGACTAGATCCACCAGCACTTCTGGGACTCCCAGCCAGGCAAATCCCACTTGAACAGCACTAACACAGTCACACAAGGGGCTAAACAGCAGGCAGTCGCTAGGATCCCACTTCCAGATACTTGGATACCCCTCGTCCAATATTAGCTAGACACTGTACCATGAATCTCCATGGCTGGATCCCCAGTGTACCCCCGTGAGTTGGCTCTGAACTGCTTCCAGGAGAAATAGTCCCCCTGGCTCATCCTAAGCTAGGACCTTGATAAACTCTTTGCAATAGTTCCCCAAGCTCCCTCTGAGCTGGGACCTTGATAAGCTCTCTGCAATAGTCCCCCCCAGCTCCCCCTGAGCTGGGACCTTGATAAGCTCTCTGTAGGCATCAGCTAACCTGCCCAGAAGAAGGGCAGCAGCCCTTCAGGCCGGGTTCTCCTTCTCAAGGACAACAACCGGCAGCTCCGGGCCTCAGACTATTTATCTCCTTCTCAGCCACCTACTGGGCACTCCTCCCCAGGGATTGGCTGAGACCTCATTAATATTCAGGCTCAGGGTCTGCCTCTTCCAGTTCACTACATTCTAGAACAGGGATCCTCAAACTACGGCCCTCCAGTTGTTGCAGAACTACACATCCCATGAGGCATTGTAAAACTCTGACATTCACAGACATGACTAGGCATGATGGGAATTGTAGTTCCTGAACACCTGGAGGGCCGCAGTTTGAGGACCCCTGTTCTAGAACCTACTAGAAGGCAGGAAGAAATAGTTGAGCCTGCAGCCTGTGAGACCATGAGCAGTCAAAACTAATCACACACCGCTCCACTGTTCACAGTGGAGCCAAAAAAATGTAAACAATTATCTCGAAACTCTCCAGAAACCTGCTCTAGGTGTTGCATATATAAACAGGTATATATATTTATTTTGGCCGGAATTTCACTTCAAGGCATATAATAGGATTTTTGGCTGTCCTTGTGTAAGCAGCCCTTTTTTGCCGCCAGCTCCTGCCAAGCTGGCCAAGGGCACCTCCCTTCTTCTTCATGCTTGACACCTATATTACAGAAAGACTCCACCATTTTTGATTACTCACATTCTCCTGGCCTGATTCCCACCTTCAAGAATAATGGAGTGTTCACACAAATAGTCTTTTATGCTTTTACGGTAGCCACAACATCTGTACATCCGTTTCTCCATAACTTTAAGTCCAACAGTACAGTTCGCCACGCAAGTGAACAAAGAATGTCCAGCCATCTCTCCCATACTCCTCAATGTAGGCCCCCCCCCCTGAAGTGGGTCCTCCACCTGAGTCTCCTTGGCGTAGCCCTGAAGGACCCTCTCCTCCATAGGCAACAGGTGTGGATGTTGTATACAAGGGGTTAGCATAATCCCATTATCCTTCTGCCCAAGATTCCGCCCACACCAGATGATATTGGGGTACAGTACTCCACCGAGCAACTAGACCCAGGGGAGGGACTTCACCAAAAGGGTGATTAACCCCTGTGT
This sequence comes from Aquarana catesbeiana, assembly GCF_042186555.1. Classification (NCBI taxonomy): domain Eukaryota; kingdom Metazoa; phylum Chordata; class Amphibia; order Anura; family Ranidae; genus Aquarana; species Aquarana catesbeiana. Next base: position 319,733,764 of record NC_133332.1, on the reverse strand, counting down.
ACACTTGGAGTACAATTTGGGGCACAGCATTAATATTCAGCTACACTGGGTTATGGGAGATTGCACACTGGTAAAAGGAAGCTGCAAAGACAGCCTAATATCACCAATCCCATTCTCCCAGCATGCCTCAGGTTTGTTAGCAAGCAATAGTAAGATCAAAGACTGTGCTCCCCTAATTCACTCCAAGAACCATATTTTTCGTTAAGTCAAAAACCCCATTTTCTTAATCATACATCGTAGGGCAAAGGACAAGTATTCAGGTACATTGCAATGTCCGAAGCAGTCCAACTGAGGAGTGCGCAACAGACCAAGCAAAGGCTAAAAGGCCCACAAAAAAACAACCGGTTGACAAAGGTGGCTCAACAGAACCCACAGGGTCATCTGAAGAACCTTAGGACAATAAAACTTGACTAATGCGTGATCAGAAGACCAGGTGGCAGCCTTGCAGATTTGGGAAACAGATGCCTGATGCTAAAAAGCCCTAGAAGCACTAACCAGGGAAAGGGGAAACTTGCTCTTGGGGTCATATGCTTGAATAATGAGCTGTCGAATCCACCTAGTGATAGGAGAACAAGAGGCATGAGGCCTCTGAAAAATAAACTCTAAGGCCAAGATTTGACCCCTGATGGTACTCAAAGCCAGACTCTGGGACAAGCCTAGAGAAAAGACAGAATTTGTTCCATGGAGGACTTGCTGGGATGGAATTTCCTTTTCTTGCACCAATAAAAATATGCTTTCCTAGGGTGTTGTTAGAATTTGTGAGAAGTCGATTTCCTAGCCTTCAAGAGCATAGAGATAACTGAACCCAATAGGTGCCTGGCTCCTAGGACCTTGGCTTCAACAACCAAGCTGTTAAAGCCAGCAAGGTGGCAAACCAACACTTGGGACAGGAGATCTTAACAATATGAGAAGGCCCACAGAAAGCCTGCCAGGATCATGTTGAGGTTCAAGTACCACAGCCTCCTGGGCTAGTTGGGTGACATGAGAATCACCAGAATGCCCCCCAGCTTGATCCTGTGAAGTAGGCAAGGAAGGAGCTTCAGCAGAGGAAAAGTGTAGATGAGGTTGAACTGATCTCAAAGAGTCACCAGAGCATCCAATGGAAAGACTGGAGGATCCCTAGACCTGGAGGCAAACCTACTCAGTTTGTTGTTCAACCTGGAAGACAGGAGGTCCACGTTTAGCTTCACACACCTGCAGAAGAATTCTTGAAACACCTCTGTGTGTAAAGGCCATTCCCTGGAGTCCAGACATTGATGACAGAGGAAGTCTGCCTGTCAATGCCTCAGATGTGCATGCCAGTCCAGGAAGGACTGTGAAGTTCTGCCCAAGCCATAATCCACTTATCTTTGAGCTGCTAGACTTCTGATGATTGATGCAAGCCACATTCATGGCCTGAGTTTTAGAATATTGGTTGAGATTCGAGCGTCCTTTGATGACTAAGTCCCTCGTACAGAGAAAGTATCTTCTTCCCAAATAGGATAGGCTGGCATATGTCTTAAGCATCCTCTAAACTATTGGGAAGAAGGATCTGCAGTGTGAAGGTGAAAGAATTTGTGTGATCTGAGGTGTGAACGTGCAGGAATCAGGGTGATTTGAGGTTTGATAGTGCAGGAATTGGGGGATCTGAGGTGTGAAAGTGCAAGAACTGGGGTGATTTGAGGTGTGAAGGTGCAGTCATTTGAGTGATCAGAGGTGTGAAGGTGCAAGAACTGGGAAGATCTGAGATGTGAAGGTGCAGGAATTGGGGAGATCTGACGGGTAAAGGTGCAGGAATTGGGGTAATTTGAGATGTGAAGGTACAGAAATTGAGGTGACCTAATATGTGAAGGTGCAGCAACTGAGATGATCTGAGGTATGAAGGTGCAAGAACTGGGGAAATCTGAGGTGTAAAGGTGCATAAATTGAGGTGACCTGAGGTGCGAAGGTGCAAGAACTGGGGAGATCTGAGATGTGAAGGTGCAGGAATTGGGGAGATCTGATGGGTGAAGGTGCAGGAATTGGGGTAATTTGAGATGTGAAGGTACAGAAATTGAGGTGACCTAATTTGTGAACTGGGGAGATCTGAGGTGTAAAGGTGCAGAAATTGAGGTGACCTGAGGTGCGAAGGTGCAAGAACTGGGGTGATCTAAGGTGTAAAGGTGCAGAAATTGGGGTGATCTGAGGTACCAATGTGCAGCAACTGAGATGATCTGAGGTATGAAGGTGCAAGAACTGGGGAGATCTGAGGTGTAAAGGTGCAGAAATTGAGGTGACATGAGGTGTTAAGGTGCAAGAACTGAGGTGACATGAGGAGTAATGGTGCAGAAATTGGAGCGATCTGAGGTATGAAGGTGCAGGAATTGGGGTGATCAGAGGTGTGAAGGCGCAAGAACGGGGGGTGATCTGAGGCGTGAAGGTGCAGGAATTGGGGAGAACTGACGGTTGAAGGTGCGGGAATTGGGGTAATTTGAGATGAGAAGGTGCAGAAATTGAGGTGACCTAATATGTGAAGGTGCTGGAACTGAGATGATCTGAGGTGTGAAGCTGCCGAAATTGAGGTGACCAGAGGTATGAAGGTGCAAGAACTGGAGTCATCTGAGGTGTAAGGGTGCAGAAATTTGGATGATCTGAGGTATGAAAGTGCAGGAATTGGGGTGATCTGAGGTGTGAGGGTGCAGGAATTGGGGTGTTTTAAGGTATGAAGGTGCAAAATTGGGGCTGATCTGAGAATTTTAGGTGCAGGAATTGGGGTGATCTGAGGTGTGATGGTGAAAGAACTTTGTTATGTTTGTGTCTAATTGAGGAGCATTTCTTTCTGTCAGGTGACCCCAGAGTGAGGGGGAAATCCCTGTCACTGTAACGAGTGTCCCCACTGGAAAATTTCTGTTCTGGGGACATGTGTAAAATTTTGGAATACCCATCACGTTCCGTCCTGGTGACTATGGTCACCAGGACAGACAGGGTCATTATAAAACTGACGTGGCTTGTAATACTTCTGCTTTGTGGTTTCCAACATGTTTTTCCTGCTTTTCGGATCCCGTATGGTCCATCTGTTGGGCACCTGGAGCTCAGAGCTCATCCCACACAGCAGAGATGTGAACGGACCCCCCAGAAGAGCGAGAGCAGGAAATTGGGATGAAGGAAGTGTGGGATAAACATGGTGTCCATCCAAGGATCAGGACACAAGTCTGAGGACAAGTCCCTGTCCCCCACATCCAGCATCTGCCGGCTGTTTATACAGTAAGTGAGTGGGAGCGCCATAAACACGGGTCAGGCTGGAGATGAATGGGATACAAGAGGTCACAGCCCCGCTGGTTTATTATATTTTCATGGGATCGTGGCTTGAGTCCAAACCCAGCACCAGGGATGATCTCTGATACTCTCGGTTTGGATCATTTAGCTGGAAAAATTTTGTTGATTAAAAGAACCTTTTTTTGCTTGCCTATCGGGCACCCCCCCCCCCCCCCCCCCTTTCCGCCCAGGCGCCACTCACTTTTCAGCTTTCAGCGCTGTCACACTTTAAATGACAATTACGCGGTCATGTAACACTGTATACATATGACATTTTTATCATTTTGTTCACACAGATAGGGCTTTCTTTTGGTGGTCCTTAATCATCGCCGGGGTTTTTTTTATTTTTTTGCTAAACAAACGAAAAAAAGACCGAAAATTTTGAAAAAAAAAAAAAAAATTTCAGAGTTTGTTAGAAAATTTTGCAAACAGGAAATTTTTCTCCTTCACCGATGAGCGCTAATGAAGCTGCACTGATGGGTGGCACTAATGAGGTGGCACTGATGGGCACTGATACAGCGCCTTGAAAAAGTATTCACACCCCTTGAAATTTCTCACATTTTGTCATGTTACAACCAAAAACGTAAATGTATTTTATTGGGATTTTATGTGATAGACCAACACAAAGTGGCTCATAATTGTGAAGTGGAAGGAAAATAATAAATGATACAAATAAATATATGAAAAGTGTGTGTGGGGGGGGCATTTGTATGGCGCCACCCGGAGTCAATACTTTGTAGAACCCCCTTTCTCTACAAGTCTTTTTGGAGATGTCTCTACCAGCTTTGCACATCTAGAGAGGACATTTCTGCCCATTCTTCTTTGTAAAATATCTCAAGCTCTGTCAGATTGGATGGAGAACGTCTGTGAACAGCAATTTTCAGGTCTTGCCACAGATTCTCAATGTGATTTAGGTCTGGACTGTGACTGGGCCATTCTAACACATGAATATGCTTTGATCTAAACCATTCCATTGTAGCTCTGGCTGGATGTTTCGGGTCGTTGTCCTGCTGGAAGGTGAACCTCCGCCCCAGTCTCAAGTCTTTTGTAGACTCTAACAGGCTTTCTTCTAAGATTGTCCTGTATTTGGCTCCATCCATCTTCCCATCAACTCTGACCAGCTCTGACCAGTAGGTGTCACGAGGGCCCCATACCTGATGTGAGACTGAAGTAGTGGGGAGGCCTCCCTTGCACGTTGGGTCCTTGAAGCCTCTGGAGATGGAGACAGAGACTTGGTGGACACTGAGTGGCAGGGGTGCCAGGGGTGCGGAGCACTGTGCAAGCCTTAGTCTGAGATCCGAGCCGAGGTCAAGTCCAGTTGGGCAACGAAGCATAAAAGGGTTAATCAGAAAAAGAATGGTCAAGATCCAAGCTGGGGTTGGTTCCAAAAGAGGCAAAGAAGTAGTTAAGGTACAAATCCGTGGTCAATGGCAAGCAGCAATCAAGAGAAGTCAAATAGGTTTCCAGCTCACAACAAGGTCCAGGTCACAACAAGTCCAGACAGATCACACACTAGCACAGGAACAAGGTGGGGTGAAGATAATCCAGCAATGTGGCAGTGTCTGGGCTTATATAGGGAAGTTTGAGGTCACTTCCTGTGCACCTCCTGGGGATTTTCCAGCCTCTTTCCATCAGGTTGAGGTCACTTCCTGTGCACCTCCTGGGGATTTTCCCGCCTCTTTCCATCAGGTTGAGGTCACTTCCTGTGCGCCTCCTGGGCATTTTCCCACCTTTTCCCATCAGGTTGATGTCACTTCCTGTGCGCCTCCTGGGGATTTTCCTGCTTTTTTCCATCAAGTCTTCTGCGCAGGTACGGGTTGACGCACTGAGGCATGTTTGGCGCATGCTAAGTTGGCACGGATTTCCTCTTGTGGCAACACGCCATTGGTGCATGCGTGGTAAGCCCTGGACTCTTATAATAGGCTACCTTTCCCCTGATCGGACAGGAAGTTTTGGGGCTGGAGCTCAAAATGAATGGTGCACTGGCTAAGGAACCCCCCTGCAGACCTTGGAGTCCCCAGAGTAACGGGACGGAGCAGGTTAATGCAAAGAGTTTGTGGCTGCGGCTGTGACCGGAATAGGTGCAGCAGCAGATAGCGATTGCGGTTGTTGAACCGGGAGGTTCTAAGGAGGCCTGAAGCTATTCAAAGCGGGAGGCCAAATCCTGAAGGAATCGCAATCACCTGGGTCTGATTAGAGTCCTGGGTCTCGAGTCTGCGGACTATGCCCTGCAGCTGATCATTGGCCGGTAGCGGCACATCAGCCAGGTCCATGGCTGATCAGACTGTCAGGTCACCTGGGGCCAGGTGACAGGTGCATGCCTTTGGGGTCAGGAGTGCACCACTAAGGTAATGGACCTTACGGCTGACTGCTGCGGATGGAGCTCTGGGTGGTTCGGGAAAGCAGGGCCTCCACACTGGGAGCTAGAGCATGAGATCCCCCAGGGCGCGGAATCTAAGAGCCAGCAGATGTTCACCAGAAGCCCCTGATGGTGGGGATGGATTTCGCTGCAGGCTGGCTCCAGTTCGTGGCCCCCAGGGTCTCCCAGCTCACGGTAGACTACTGGAGGAGAGAGGAAGCAGCAGCCCGGGATAATAAGGGATAGTCAGGAGATAAGCCAAAAGGTCGGGGCAACAAGCAGATAGGGATAGTCAAAGAACGTGCAAAAGGTCAGGATATGAAGCAGACGAGGACAGTCAAGGACAAGCCAAGATCGGTAAACAGAGTCAGACGTAGGACACACAGCAAGGAGCACACGGAAAGCCAAACACACAATAATGATCAGCGAGGCTGGCTTGTAGTGCACAGAATAAGATAGTGTTCCCAGTTAGTGGCTGGGGTGGAGCCATGCTAGAGGGAAGAATAAGCAGACAGGTGTGAGAGCGCAGGCCCTAAGGCTGATACACAAGCAGAGGTAAGCAGACAGGGCATGAAAGTAAATATCAGAGTAAAGGGGGCTGAATACAAATGCCCCCCCCCCCCCCCCCCACACACTTTTCACATATTTATTTGTATCATTTATCATTTTCCTTCCACTTCACAATTATGTGACACTTTGTGTTGGTCTATCACATAAAATCCCAATAAAATACATTTACGTTTTTGGTTGTAACAAAATGTGGGAAATTTCAAGAGGTATGAATACTTTTTCAAGGCACTGATAGGTGGCACTGATGGGCACTAATGAGGTAGCACTGATGGGCACTGATAAGGCGGCACTGATGGGCACTGATAGGTGGCACTGATGGGCATTGATGAGGCGGCATTGATGGGCACTGATAGGCAGTACTGATGGACACTAATGAGGTGGCACTGGTGGGCACTGATAGGTTGCACTGATGGGCACTGATTATGCGGCACTGATGGCCACTGATAGGCAGTATTGATGGGCATGGATGAGGCATCACTGATGGGCACTGATAGGCAGGTCTGATGGGCACTATTGAGGCGGCACTGGTGGGCACTGATGAGGCTGCACTTATAGGCGGCACTGATGAACACTGATTGGTGGCACTGTTGCGCACTGATGAGGCGGCACTGATGGGCACTGATAGGCAGTACTGATGGGCACTAATGAGGTGGCACTGGTGGGCACTGATAGGTGGCACTGATAGGCACTGATGAGGTGGCACTGAAGGGCACTGATGATGCGGCACTGATAGGCAGTACTGATGGGCACTAATGAGGTGGCACTGGTGGGCACTGATAGGTGGCACTGATAGGCACTGATGAGGTGGCACTGAAGGGCACTGATGATGCGGCACTGATGGGCACTGATAGGCAGTACTGATGGGCATGGATGAGGCATCATTAATGGGCACTGATAGGCAGTACCGATGGGCACTATTGAGGTGGCACTGGTGGTGGTGGGCACTGATGAGGCTGCACTTATAGGCAGCACTGATGGGCACTGATAGGTAGCACTGATAGACGGCATTGGTAGATGGCACTGATGGGCAAGGACTCAGCGATCACAGAACGTGCCGCAGCGCAATCACCGGAGGGCGGAAAAGTAAGCCTGCGCTGTACCCATCTTTCGGCTATAGTGTGGAAGGGAAGTGGTTAAAATGGTGTGTTTTTTTGTTGGGTAGTTTTGTGAATTTTTATGTAGGGCCTCATTTATAATGAAGAGCAGATATTAATATCTTCTATACTTTGCAGTAGCCAGTGTTCACCTAAAACAATGAAAAAACTGTACCGCCCAAATAGGGAGCCAATACAAAGAGAACAGGAGACTTCCCCATACAAGTACATGGTACAGCCGCCACATATCAGGAATAGGAAGTTTTGGGATAACAAAAACTTTGATCCTAGAGGCCGCTACAATTAAGCCCCCAAAAGGGACGAAACGTGTCTGAGAAAGTCTCTACAGGTGGAAAACAGAAGCTGAAGCCGTCTTTTACCCATCTCATTCCAATTTTTCCAACAGGGAGTCTGGTGTCTGTGTGCAGATGGCCACTATTTCGTTGAGGAGTTGTTCACCTGCTTCGCCAGAAACTAACCAACGCGTTTCACCAAAATAGGTTTGCTCACCAGGATCAGGCCAAATGAAACCTGTTCAGGAGGGGAGGTCTTTGGGTAAGTACACGATAGATGCAGCAATATATTGTTGGTGGGTAAATAAACGCCTGGAAGAGCAGAGCCTGGAGCACGGCTCTTATTTATTTGGACCTTTTCGGATATTTGTTCAAATTTCGGAGAAGTGAAAACTCTCGATTTCGCTCCTTCTTACCCTGACAGAAGTTGTCTTCCACTTTAAACAAAATGGTTACAGTGAAAGCGAAGTTTGTTACTGGATGAATACAAATATTGTGCATTTTTGGCGGCTGGGCAGATCCCCCTCCCATCACACGCCCACCTTTATATAACTATTACAGCTGGAAGTCATTTTATTGTACAATGCTCACTTTGTTTAGCATGGACCTTCGAGGACACAAATCTGGGATTTGACATTATTGATATTTTGTTATTTATTTTTTTTTACAGGCTCAAGAGATGAATAAGCTCCCGATCTACACAGAAAACATCCATAACGATGAGTCTGTCCTGAAGATCAATGGTGGACAACTTAACTGATATAGTGAGCCTTAGGTGTGACCCCTGAAACCACCAAGGTGGGTGTAGGAGGCTTCTGCTGCACTTGAGGAGTGATGGTGTTACTCCTATGGGTCAGGCACATAGGGAAGTGATACAGTAATCCTACGATCGCTAAACCATTGTCCTTTCAGATTAAGCATAGCCCTCACATCACCGGTTTGTTCCACCTCAGGGGGTGTCAGGACCAAGAGCTGAACCCATGACCTATGCTGCATCTAGCGGTAGATCTTCTTGCTGGGCCACCTGAGATGCTGGACAGTGCCTTGCTTGAACCCTTGAATAAATGTAATTTTATATCTTGTTTCTGGTGAACCTTGAACTCCTTGCTCCTCCCGTGCAGTTCCTGATTTAAGCCACGCCTTTGTACTTCCTGTTTGTCAGATTATTGTGCTCTCTCCAGCCAATATCTTGCTCCTTTTGCTCCTGCTACTTTCTGTATCTTCACCACCACTTGTTATTAACCTTTGACTTGTTTACTGACTACGCTTTCACTTGATCCCGACCTGCAACCACTTGTGACCAACCTTAGGCTTGTTCCTTCACTACACTTTTGCTTGGTCCCTACTTGCTACATCTGCTACTGGACCCCTGATTTGCTCACCTCCTGGTGGGCCGAGGACCATGACCTCGTACTAACACGCAGCAAAACCCATCCCCACCATCAGGAGCTCCGGTGAAGACAGGTTAGTGCTTAGACCCCACACCTTGGATGAGCCCACGTCATCCACCAGGGTGACCTGCTTGTATACTTGACCAGCTGGTTGGAGGGAACCTCTCAACTGCTATGGCTACTGGTCAGCCTGACCCCTGGCTGTGACAAGGGGATCCCAGAGTAAGACTAGGCTGTCCTCTGATGTGTGCTCTGGGTGCCATTTTGGGAGAGCCTCTGCCATATATTGTCACAGAATTCCTCTAAGATGTGTTGGCCATCTTGGGGCACAGGAAGTCTAGAAGTAGTCTTTCCTGTGTCCTCCCAGGGCCCTATAGTGGGACATTTTGGGTAGGGAAAGGACTCTGTATTGTAGAGGGACAGTTAGGGCTCTGGTGCTGCCTTACCCTTACCATCTGAGTGGGTGGAGGATTCGGGGGGATGAATAACCCCAAAGGACAGGCAGAGCGCATTGCCATGAGCAGACCTCCATAGAAGAAGTGGCTTTCTATTGTAGAACTCTGTGATGCCCTGAAAACTTTACCTACTGACACCCCCCTGACACCACGGAGGCATAGAGGCACCTACAGAAGCAGGGCGGCCAGCATTTCATCCCAGGACTGAGTTCATGGCAAAATTGGGGGACCAAAAAGAACATTGGCCACCAGTCTGACACCACACCAATGATGAGGCACTATTCCTCCCATTAATACCAATGATGGGGCACTATTCCTCCCATTGATACCAGTGATGGGGCACTATTCCTCCCACTGACACCAATGATGGGGCACTATTCCTCCCATTGATACAAATGATGGGGCACTATTACTCCCACTGATACCAATGATGGGGCACTATTCCTCCCACTGATACCAATGATGGGGCACTATTCCTCCCACTAATACCAATGATGGGGCACTATTCCTCCCACTGATACCAATGATGGGGCACTATTCCTCCCACTGATACAAATGATGGGACACTATTTCTCCCACTGACATCAATGATGGGGCACTGTTCCTCCCACTGATACCAATGATGGGGCACTATTCCTCCCACTGATACCAATGATGGGACACTATTCCTCCCACTGACACCAATGATGGGGCACTATTCCTCCCACTGACATCAATGATGGGGCACTATTCCTCCCACTGATACAAATGATGGGACACTATTCCTCCCACTGACACCAATGATGGGGCACTATTCCTCCCACTGATACAAATGATGGGGCACTATTCCTCCCACTGATACAAATGATGGGACACTATTCCTCCCACTGACACCAATGATGGGACACTATTCCTTCCACTGATACAAATGATGGGACACTATTCCTCCCACTGACATCAATGATGGGGCACTGTTCCACCCACTGATACCAATGATGGGACAATAATCCTCCCACTGATACCAATGATGGGACACTATTCCTCCCACTGATACCAATGATGGGGCACTATTCCTCCCACTGGTACAAATGATGGGACACTATTCCTCCCACTGACACCAATGATGGGGCACTATTCCTCCCACTGACACCAATGATGGGGCACTGTTCCTCCCACTGATACAAATGATGGCATACTATTCCTCCCACTGACACCAATGATGGGGCATTTTAACCTCCCACTGATACCAATGATGGGGCACTATTCCTCCCACTGATACCAATGATGGGGCACTATTCCTCCCACTGACACCAATGATGGGACACTATTCCTCCCACTGATACCAATGATGGGACACTATTCCTCCCACTGATACCAATGATGGGACACTATTCCTCCCACTGATACCAATGATGGCACACTATTCCTCCCACTGATACCAATGATGGCACACTATTCCTCCCACTGATACCAATGATGGGACACTATTCCTCCCACTGATACCAATGATGGGACACTATTCCTCCCACTGACATCAATGATGGGGCACTGTTCCTCCCACTGATACCAATGATGGGACAATAATCCTCCCACTGATACCAATGATGGGGCACTATTCCTCCCACTGATACCAATGATGGGGCACTATTCCTTCCACTGATACCAACGATGGGGCACTATTCCTCCCCCTGATACCAATGATGGGGCACTATTCCTTCCACTGATACCAATGATGGGGCACTATTCTTCCCACTGACATCAATGATGGGGCACTATTCCTCCCACTGACACCAATGATGGGGCACTATTCCTCCCCTTGATACCAACATCCGGCCCCCCTAAAGTCTGAAGGACAGTAAACTGACCCTTTGTTTTCAAAGTTTGGAGATCTCTGGTTTAGACTATCTACTATGCAACCAAAAACTAAATTGAACGAGATGCCCCTGTTTAGGGGAAGGTGGTTACACTACTTCTTCCTCCCCCGTCCTATAATGAAGGACCACGTTGTACATTGGGGTTGTACTTTTTCGCACACATGTACAATAAATACCGGAGCACCGTGAATTTCTATGTATTATTCGGTGATGGAGATCAGGACGAGCGGTTACAATGTCTCATCCTTAGAAGAGCCGTGCCGGAATCTGGTCTCCGATACATTGTAATAGAAAATCGTTGGCCTCCAATCAAATACAGATTAGATCTCAGAGCGTTCAAAGCGTCCTCCTCACAGCTGCGCCTCGCTGTGTATACTGGCAGCTCCACGGACAAAATAAATTCCCCACCCTTGAAGATGGAGCCTCATCCCCTCGTATCCTGCACCCCCGCTGTACAGGACAGGAGAGGGATCATCCGCTGGAAAATACCTCATCCTATTGTACTTGGATCAGCTCCCCCCCCCCTCCCCCGTATCACCGTGACCACCAGGAACCGTACACAATGTAACCCGTTCACTGCCGAGACGGGAAACGCTTTCCTCATGCGCAGAGTTTGGGAACATGGGACCCATCACATTAAGAGAACCTGTCATCCATTTATTACCTCTCACAAAGATCACGGGACTCCCTCTGGCAATTCTGTCTTCATTTGCTTTTTTTTCTCCAGAAGGACGGCACTCTCTTTGTTCAGGCATCATCCAGGGTCACCTTGTGACTTACTACAATGTACAGTCTGATCACTGGGGGGAGCGAAGACTGAGGAAATGCTTATTCCTGCCTGCAGAATGCTGATGACATCATCAATGTCACTGACTGAACCCCACTCTAGACCCACTAATGTGTCCCTAGGCCCACCTCCACCTTCTAATGTATGTATGGACCTACCCCCCCTACTTTCCCCAGACCACTTAGTGTATCCACAGACTCCATCTCAGACCCACTATTGCATCCACAGGTCTCCTCCACCTGTCCACTTATGCAAGCCCCTGGGGATTGCATGTCAACTGCTCTCATGTAGGACCATCCTTCTCCCTCAGCTAGCCCTGATCAAGTTCCAAGGTCTTATCTGTTTCAGAGTTTCCAGGACCTTCCTCTTTCCAGTATACTCCAGCGTTGTTTCTTCTACGCAGATGCGGCTCATAGGTCTTATCCATTCCAGAGCGATCCAAGTCCAGTTTCCAGGATCTTCCTCTGTCCAGGGTTCTCCAGTATGCTCCCTCCTCCACAGATCTGATCCACATCCAGTTTCTAGGACCTTCCTGTTTCCAAGGTTCTCAAGCATGGTTCCTTCTCCACAGAGCAAGCTCCCAGGTCTTATCCATTCCAGAGTGATCCAAGTCCAGTTTCCAGGATCTTACTCTTCCAGTGTTCTCCAGCATGGTTCCTTTTTCAAAGAGCCAGCTCCCAGGTCTTATCTGGTCCAGAGTGATCCAAGTCCAGTTTCCAGGACCTTCCTTCTCCGGTGTTCTCTAGCATGGTTCCTCCTCCACAGAGCCAACTCCCAGGTCTTATCTGTTCCTGAGTGATTTAAGTCCAGTTTCCAGGACCTTCCTTTTTCTGGTGTTCTCCAGCATGGGTCCTCCTCCACAGAACCAGCTCCCAGGTCTTATCTGTTCCAGAGTGATCCAAGTCTAGCTTCCAGGACCTTCCTTCTCCAGTGTTCTCCAGCATGGTTCCTTCTCCGCAGATCCAACTCCCAGGTCTCATCTGTTCCTGAGTGATTTAAGTCCTGTTTCCAGGACGTTCCTCTTTGTGGTGTTCTCCAGCATGGGTCCTCCTCCACAGAGCCAGCTCCTAGGTCTTATCTGTTCCAGAGTGATTTAAGTCCAGTTTCCAGGACCTTCCTTCTCTAGTGTTCTCCAGTATGGTTCCTTCCCCGCATATCCAGCTCCCAGGTCTTATCTGTTCCAGAGTGATTTAAGTCCAGTTTCCAGGACCTTCCTCTTTCTGGTTTTCTCTAGCATGGGTCCACCTCTGCAGACCCAGCGCCCAGGTTATGTCCATTCTAGAGTAACCAAAGTCCAGTTTCCAGGACCTTCCCCTTTTCAGTGTTCTCCAGCATGGTTCCCCCTCCAGAGAACCAGCTCCAAGGTCTTACCCATTTCAGAGTGAACTAAGTCTAGTTTCCAGGACCTTTCTCCTCCAATGTGCTTCAGTACGGTCCCTCCTCTGCAGATCCAGCTCCCAGGTTTCATCTGTTCCTTGGTGCTCTGCTCTACATGTAGAGTAGCAAGAGGGTCCACAGTGGCATAGTTGGCATCTCAACTCTACAAAACCTGCATAATAGTACAGGAGAAATCCTTGTAAATTACTAATGCATTGATTGGATATATTATGTATATTTTTGCTTATATAGAATTCTTGAAGTTATTGTCTATTTTTTCACCTATGAATGGTAATTGTTAAAGATTGGAATTATAAGTGTTGGGTACTATTACAACAAATTCTCGTTTGAATATCCATATAGGATATTAACCACAGCAACTATAGGAGATGGAGAGAGGGACTTTTTATTAACATTGTAATCTATACATAAACTTTAAGGTAAAATGAGTGGCCTCTCTCAATGTATGATTGTATGATGTTCTCACATCATATGAGGCGTAGGCTCCTTATGTACAATACATTTTTGGTTGTCCCCCTGAAGAGCGTTGAATTTAATTATTAAGTATTAATCCATCTTCTGTTCTTGAGTTCTTGTATTTCACAAAGGGAGAACGTTCCCAGCGGGGTGCCGAGAACAGATAAACAAAACCACATCTCAGACAATGGTATGTGAGGGCAATCCAAAATCCACAAGGCTTTGAATAAAATCGTTCTTTTTTTTTTTCCAAAAAACACAGAGTTTACGGGCTCAGGGGGACACTTATGTTTAGCAAAACCAACATCGAGCAGAACATTCATATATATTCAGCTGTGTCCACTTCTACAGGTCGTTGTATCATGGCCGCTGCAACCACTGATGCCAAAGGAAGGACCTCCATCCCCGACACGTGATATAGTAAGTAATAAAGTCAAAATATAGTCTTAGATTTTTTTTTTCTCCATAAAAAATAGATAGCCCACCAACGGTAAAAAAAAAAAAAAAAAAGCGTCTCTGGCAGCAACCTTCACCGCCTCGCTGGCGCTGCCCCCCCCCCCCATGCTCTGGGATCCAGTGCTGCTCCTCTATGCAATGGTCTAGTGTGGCATTTATCAACCTTTATTTCAGTCTCGGCTTTAAAAGTATGCAAAATCTTGAGGCCCCCCCCCCCCAGTGGATATACTTGATACTTGTTTGGACCCGGGCTCTGACCACTGTGATTGGCTATTACAGTGATCATGTGATCAGAAGCCAGTCTCACTGGCTCTGCTTGGTCTCTGTGCTGGGGGGACACATAGTCAAGTGCACTCCCAGCACAGTCACATGCTGCACCACCAAACGCCACGTGGCGTCATGCATACTAGTTATGCCGTCGTCAATGATACCATCATTTTGGTGGCACCCCTGACAAAACCCAGATGGCACCGCAGAGCGCCAAGGTACCCTGGCTGATTAAGGTTGGCCTAATGGATCTAAAGGACGAGAAATGAAAGAGATTGAAAGTTTTTCTTTTGATAAAAATCCAGAGAATTCAGTAAATGTTATAATTTTGGTTAAATGCATGGATGAGGCAAAATTCATGACTTTGGTGGTTTTTAGGGGTGTAAATGACTTTCTGAGGGTTGGAGAACTTCCTTTAACTATCCTAGACCTGCTTTTGTGCCAAAAAAGGTCCCTTATTGGCCTCATTATTAAAAAAAAAAGTAATACCCTCCTGAGATCCAGCACTGGGTCTTCTTTCTAGCGCCATGGCCAATGAGGATATTGGCAATTATGCCAGGTCTTTTCCTCAGCACACGCACACCTCTTCATTATGCTGTCTCCTTTTCAGCTCATGTTTGTTCCGAATAGCACCCTGAGAACAGCCAACGCGTTTCAAGAGAATGGCCTTCCCCTTTATCAGGGCTTGAGCAGTAAATGTTTTTAGAAGCACGGTGAGGTGAAATAGTAGACCTATATTGGGGCATCATAAGGACTGTCAAATCTTAATGCTTTATGATCTACCGGTGGAGTTCCTAATGAAGGTGTAGGGTAGGTGAACCTTGTTCTGGCAATAGGTTACCACCTCTCTCAGCATATTGAGGTGTGCCTAGTACAAAGTTCCTGTCACTCACAGGTCTCTTTGAAATAGTTAGGACATCCTTTCTCAAACGTTTACCCCTGAGTAGCCCTTGGAATAATTTTCAGGTCTTGGGGAACCCCTGCAAAAATTAATTGGAGTTCAGTCGGAAGAATTCAGTTGTTACCTTGGTGGTCAGAATGGTACAAATAGCTCATTGGTGTCTTATCACTGGTTCTGCCCTGTGCCCAGACCATGAAGGCACCATAAGATGGGAGGGTGATCGGCAACAGCTCAAGAAACCCCTTACAACCTGTGGAGGAACCCTAGTTGAGAATCCATGGGTTAAGAGCAATAAATACATCCAACCCATTTCAGGGTAAAGGCCTCCCCTTCCTGTTCTTGATGTAAGCATACCCCCAGAACTACAACTTCCAAGAACCTCTTGCTGTAGGCATACACCCAGAACTACATCTTCCAAGAACCTCTTGATGTAGGCATACCCCCAAAACTTTATCTTCCTAAAACCTCTTGATGTAGGCATACCTCCAAAACTACATCTTTCAAGAACCTCTTGATGTAGGCTTACCCCCAAAACGACATCTTCCAAAAAAAACCTCTTGATGCAGGCATACCCCCAAAACTACATCTTTCAAGAACCTCTTGATGTAGGCTTACCCCCAAAACGACATCTTCCAAAAAACCTCTTGATGCAGGCATACCTCCAGATGTACATCTTCCAAGAACCTCTTGATGTAGGCATACACCCAGAACTACATCTTCCAAGAACTTCTTGATGTAGGCATACCCTCAAAACTATATGTTCCTAAAACCTCTTGATGTAGGCATACCCCCAAAACTACATTTTTCAAGAACCTCTTGATGTAGGCTTACCCCCAAAACGACATCTTCCAAAAAACCTCTTGATGCAGGCATACCTCCCGAAGTACATCTTCCAAGAACCTCTTGATGTAGGCATATACTCAGAACCATCTTCCAAGAATCTCTTGATGTAGGATTACCCCCAAAACTACTTCTTCCAAGAACCCCTTGATGTAGGCTTAGTCCCAGAACTACATCTTCCAAGAACCTCTTGATGTAGGCATACCCCTTGAACTACATATTCCGAGAACCTCTAGATGTAGGCTTACCCCCCAAAACTGCATCTTCCAAGAACCCTTACCTTGCCCACAAAGTGGCAGGCTTTTGGGAGTCAAGGCAGAGGTATTGTGTTGCTGAGGAAATAAATCAATGTATGTAAGTTTTTTTTTTGTACTTGCGGCATTTTTAAAAGGATAAAATGTGGTAATTAGCATATATTGCTGAGGGGTAGTGATTTTGTTTTCCTGATATGCTTCGATTTAGTAATCAGCAACAGCTCAAGGAACCCCTTACAACCTGTGGAGGAACCCTAGTTGAGAATCCATGGGTTAAGAGCAATAAATACATCCAACCCATTTCTGGGTAAAGGCCTCCCCTTCCTGTTCTTGATGTAGGCATACCCCCAGAACTACAACTTCCAAGAACCTCTTGCTGTAGGCATACACCCAGAACTACATCTTCCAAGAACCTCTTGATGTAGGCATACCCCCAAAACTTTATCTTCCTAAAACCTTTTGATGTAGGCATACCCCCAAAACTACATCTTTCAAGAACCTCTTGATGTAGGCTTACCCCCAAAACGACATCTTCCAAAAAACCTCTTGATGCAGGCATACCTCCAGAAGTACATCTTCCAAGAACCTCTTGATGTAGGCATATACTCAGAACCATCTTCCAAGAACCTCTTGATGTAGGATTACCCCAAAACTACTTCTTCCAAGAACCTCTTGATGTAGGCATACCCCCAGAACTACATCTTCCAAGAACCTTTTGATGTAGGCATACCCCCAGAACTACATATTCCGGGAACCCCTTGATGTAGGCTTAGTCCCAGAACTACATCTTCCAAGAACCTCTTGATGTAGGCATACCCCTAGAACTACATATTCCGAGAACCTCTAGATGTAGGCTTAACCCCCAAAACTGCATCTTCCAAGAACCCTTACCTTGCCCACAAAGTGGCAGGCTTTTGGGAGTCAAGGCAGAGGCATTGTGTTGCTGAGGAAATAAATCAATGTATGTAGGGGTTTTTTTTTGTACTTGCGGCATTTTTAAAAGGATAAAATGTGGTAATTAGCATATATTGCTGAGGGGTAGTGATTTTGTTTTCCTGATATGCTTCAATTTAGCAAGATACTGTATTTCTTTCAAGCATAACCTTCCAAATTTTGTCCAACACGCTGTGTCACCAATAACAATGTCTGCCATTAGTCTGTCATTCTATTATATTCCAATGCCTGTCATTCTCTGGTTTGACCATTAAAAACATGTCACCTCTAACCTTACAGGTCTCTTTCTTGTCTACCCGTTGCATTGACTCGGGTTAATGTTTGCAGAGTGTCCTTTCTCTTTTGTTGTCAAAAATATCCAATACACATTTACATGAGGCAAAAACAAAGCACATCACTGTTAATACCCGCTAAAAGGTCAATTCTGCAATGACAGGTAGTCAATAATTATTCATTCAAAAGCAACTTAAGCAGAAGAAGCTTGTCTCATCATCAGAGATGCAACATGTCCTTCACTGCTCTTCAAGTACAACTTCTGCTACCGGAAAAGGTTGTAGGTGGTAGAAGTTGAGAAATCGTTTTGTAAATCTTTCCAAACTCTATAGTTATAGTACATTACATGGAAAAAAGTCTGGACACCTGAACTCCACTCCCTATATGAGCCATTCCAAAACCATGGCCATTAATATTGGGTTGCCCCACCACGTTTGCGGCTATAACATTCTCCACCCCTTTAGGAAGATTCCACAAGATTTTGGAGGGTGTCTGTGAGAATTTGGGCCCATTTGAAGGTCAAATACTGATGTTGGATGAGAAGACCTGGCTTACATGTTGGGCCTCATGTTAGGCACCAGAAAAAAAGACCTGGCTCACATATTGGATTACTCGTTTGGCACCAGAAAAAAGACCTGGCTCACATGTTGGGCCTCATGTTGGGCACCAGAAAAAACCTGGCTCACATGTTGGATCACATGTTGGACACCAGATAAAAGACCTGGCTCACGTGTTGGGCCTCATGTTGGGCACCAGAAAAAGACCTGGCTCACATGTTGGATCACATGTTGGGCACCAAAAAAAGTCAATGTTCAAACTCATCCCAAAGGTGTTTAGCAGGGTTGAGGTCAGGGTTCTGTGCAGGACAAGTTCCTCCTTCCATCGCACCTAAATGAGCTTGTTGGACATCCCATTCCAAAACCATGGCCTTTGATATTAGGTTGCCCCCCCCGGCTATTAATATGGTGTTGCTCTTCGTTTATAGTTTTAACATCCCTCACCTCTTTAGGAAGAATTTCCACAAGATTTTTGAGGGTGTCGGTGGCAATTTGTGCCCATTTGTGAGGTAAGGTACTGATGTTGCATGAGAAGACCTGGCTCACATGTTGGGCCTCATGTTGGGCAAAGACCTGGCTCACACATCGGGCATCACATTGGGCACAAAAAAAAGACCTGGATTGCAGTTAACGTTCCAACTCATCCCAAAGGTGTTCAGTAAGTTTCAGGTCAGAGCTCTGTGTAGAACACTCAAGTTCCTCCTCCCATAGCACCTAAATGAGCTTGTTGGACATCCCATTCCAAAAACCAATGGCCTTTAATATTGGGTTGCCCTCCCTCCTTGGCCATTAATATGAAGTTGCCCCACGTTTATGGTCATAACATCCTTCACCACTTTAGGAAAAATTTCAACAAGATTTTGGAGGGTGTTTGTGGGAATTTGTGCAGATTTGCGAGGTCAGCCACTGATGTTGAATGAGAATACCTGGCTCATATGTTGGGCACCAAAAAAAAAAGACCTGGATCACAACTAGCATTCCAATTCATCCCAAAGGGGTTCAGTAGAGTTAAGTAGGGATAAACACGAGTTCCTCCATGACCTCAAAGCTACTGAACACCTTTGGGATGAGAAGTCCTCAGTATTAAGGGCAGGTACTGATGTTGGATGAGAAGACCTTATACCAAAGGTCTTCCAAAAGTAGGGATGAGGTCAGGGCTCTGTACAGGACACTCAAGTTCCTCCATACCAAACTGGTCACACCATGTTTTTATGGAGCTGGTTTTGTACACAGGGTAGGGGGGGGCACAGTCATGCTGAAACAGAAAAGGGTCTTCACCAAACTGTTACTACAAGGTTGGAAAAGCACAATTGTCTACAATCTTTTTGTTTGATATATTATTGCCAGGACCCTTCACTGGAGACATCTTAACTCCATAAGTTGAAGGGGGAGGACACAGATTTATTTCCTATATAGGTAGGTGTGATGATTAGGAATCCACATTCGTTTAGCTATATATATGGTGGGTGTAATGGACAGGTTTCCACAATTTTTGCCCATTTAATTAGGTGTGATGGTTAGGTATCCACCAACGTTTGGCCATGAAGTAGGCGTGATGGTCTAGTGTAAAAAAACTTTTGTTCATATAGATTCGTGTGATGGTCAGAAGTCCACTTACCTTTATCTATATGATACGTGTGATGGACAGGTTTAGACAATTTTTTACCAATACAGTATAGGTAGGTGTGATGTTAGGTGTCCGCCAATGTTTGGCCATGTAGTAGGTGCGTTGGTCAGGTGTCAAAAAACTTTGGTCCATATAGATTGGTGTGATGGTCCGGAGTCCACATACCTTTAGCTATATGCTAGGTGTGACAGACAAGTTTCCACAATATTTGCCCATATAGGTAGGTGTGATGGTCAGGCACTGCCCGAGGGCCCGGGCCGTTGGGGGCCCAGGAGAGGCTCCGCAATACAAGTCTAGCAGGGATTCAGGAAGCGGCTGTAATAATACTTCGCACAGTGCGCTGTTCCCCGCTGGCCCCTCCTACCCTCCCGTCCACCCCAGGTGCTTGTACTGTACATGACATCACCTGGGACGGACGAGAAGAGAGGAGGGGCCGGCAGGGAGCAGCGCACTGTGAGCAGTATTACAGGCATCGGGTGAGGTGCTTTTTTTATTGGAGTACCATGGTCACCATCGCAGGGGGGGGGGGGGGGGGAGCGGGCGGTGCGGCAGCCAGTACTGGTGTAGGGGGCTGGGACCTGGGCCCCAACAGGACCATAGGAGGCCCCATGTAACTCTCACGGTCCTCCCCCCACATGGTCTCCTCCTGTGCCCTCGACCCACCCACCCACAGTGTCCCCCTGTGCCCTCCACCAGTGTCCCCCTGTGCCCTCCACCCCCCACAGTGTCCCCCTGTGCCCCCCACCCCCCCCACTGTGTCTCCCTGTGCCCCCCCCAGAGTGTCCCCCTGTGCCCTCCACCCACCTACAGTGTCCCTGTGTGCCCCCCCCCACAGTGTCTCCTTGTGCCCTCTATCCACCCCCCACGGTTTCCCCCCCCCACGATGTCTCCCTGTGCCCTCCAACCCCCCCAAGGTGTCTCCCCGTGTACCCCCTGATGTGCCCTGTACCCCCTGTGCTCAATAATGTGCCCTGCTGTGTAGGGGCAGGGAGAGTGGCTCGGGGGGGGGTGGATGGAGGGGGGTGAGGGAGAGCGTATGGGGAGGGGGGGGGAGGGAGAGTGGTGAGGGGGAGTGGATGGGGAGGGGGGGTGAGGGGGAGTGGATGGGGAGGGGGGGTGAGGGGGAGTGGATGGAAGGGGGTGAGGGGGAGTGGATCGGGGGGGGGTGAGGGGGAGTGGATTGGGGGTGAAGGGAAGTGGATGGAAGAGGGGTGAGGGGGAGTGGATGGGGGGGGGGTTATGGAGAGTGGATTGGGGGGGTGAGGGAGAGTGGATTGGGGGGGAGTGGATGGATGGGGGGGTGAGGGAGAGTGGATTGGGGGGTGTGGATTGGTGGTGAGGGAGAGTGGATGGAGGGGTGAGGGAGAGTGGATGGAGGGGGGAGTGGATGGATGGAAGGAGGGGTGAGGGAGAGTGGATTGGGGGGGTGAGAGAGAGTGGATTGGGGGGGAGTGGATGGAGGGGGAGGGGTGAGGGGGAGTGGATGGATGGAAGGGGGGGTGAGGGAGAGTGGATTGGGGGGGGGGTGAAGGAGAGTGGATTGGGGGGTGAGGGAGAGTGGATGGAGGGGGAGGGGTGGTGAGGAAGAGTGGATGGAGGGGGGGGGTGGATGGAGGGGGGGTGAGGGGGAATGGATGGATGGAGTGGGGGTGAGGAAGAGTGGATGGGGGGGGGTGGATGGAGGGGGAGGGGTGGTGAGGGAGAGTGGATTGTGGGGGGGGGAGTGGATGGAGGGGGGTGATGGGGAGTGGATTGGGGGCCAGTGGATGAAGTGGGGGTGAGGGAGAGTGGATTGGGGGGGTGAGGGGGAGTGGATTGTGGGGGGGGGAAGTGGATGGAGGGGGGTGAGGGGGAGTGGATTGGGGGGGGGGTGAGGGGGAGTGGATGGAAGGGGGGGTGAGGGAGAGTGGATGGAGGGGGGGTGAGGGGGAGTGGATTGGGGGGTGAAGGGGGGTGGATGGAGGGGGGGTGAGGGGGAGTGGATTGGGGGAGGGTGATGGAGAGTGGATTGGGGGGGTGAGAGGGAGTGGTTAGAAGGGGGGTGAGGGAAAGTGGATGGGGGGGGGCAGTGGATGAAGGGGGGGTGAGGGAGAGCTCAGTCAGAGCTTCCATAGGACGTCGTGTTGATCCCGGATTATAATAAAGAACTTTCTTCAGGGAAATAAAAATGAAGAAAGGATTTCTTGAACTGATACATTCTAACAATGATGATTGAAGGGGGAGTTGTGTCCATTGGGGTATTTCGGGGGATTAGTGGGGGGGTCTGCCTGTCTCACCACCCCTCACACCAGTCCAGGCCTAGCTAATGAAATCAGATCTGCGGCTGGACAATGTCATTACAAGTGATTAGGAGGGCCCCGGATCGGTAATGATGACGTTTCCGGAGGGACTTGTTGGCAGATGAAGGGGCCACATCTGCAGTCGAGGGTCCCCGCGTGGTGCGAGTAAATGTGGTGTCTTCAGAAGAGCTCTGGCAAAACGCGAGGGAGAAGGTCAACCCACATCGAATGTTTTATAGTGCAAATCACCAAACGCTCGATCTGTAATGAGGTGGCTGAGTGGAAAGATGGAGTTGGAGATAAAAATCTATGACTGTGCAAAACAGATAATGAGGGTCTCCATGTGTTCTGTATAAAGTGCTGCAGAGGGGAGCGCGAGACGAGCGGCCGGTCCACCCAACGACTTTCCCCTCGAATGATCGACCTCATAAAGAAAATCTATTTATCTGAAATTCGGAATCCAGACCACTTTTATATTTCCTCAGAACAGACGTGAGATTTCTCCCGATGATTTCACCACCTAATTAAAAATGATGCTGTTGGCCAAATTCTCACTAAAATCCCAGAAATCCAAGTTTTACTTACTAAGCTGCTTAGGCCAAATTTGCAATAAAAAAAGAGAGAAAAAATAAAATAAAATAATTATATATACACACACACGGTATATTCCCAAAAGTATTGGGACACCTGCCTTTTACATGAACTTTAATGGCATCCCAGTCTTAGTCCGTAGGGTTCAATATTGAGTTGGCTCCGCCCTTTGCAGCTATAACAGCTTCAACTCTTCTGGGAAGGCCGTCAACTTGGTTTAGGAGGGTGTCTATGG